>NW_026267236.1:443736-452003 GCF_000697945.3 Frankliniella occidentalis
AATCATTTTGGTTTTATTAGTGAGAGAAAGATCTTTAAAGAGAAAGAGTTGAAATGGGTGGACCATCTGGAGAGCCTACGCAACACCGTCACACGCGCGTTTGACGGGTAGCCTACCCTCACACAGCCGGGCGCGGCATGCGTCGCGGGCTGCGCAGTGCGCACGCCGTTAGGGGCTGGTTGCACGCGATCATCTGGGGTGTCCTGCTGCACACGGTACCGAGGCGTGGTGGCAGCTGCGGCAGCTGCGGTAGCTGAGGTAGCACTCCACTGTGTCGCGCGCGCCTCCCCAGGGCACTGTGGCGCGCCGCCCGCCCGGTCCGTCCGTCCGTCAGCCGGCGCTGCGGCTGCCAGCCTGGCCTCGGAAGGTCGGTCGTTGAACCGAGCAACAACGCCTCGCCCACCTCTCCGCGCCTCCCCGCCGCCGCGCCCCTCTCCCGCGCCGCGTGGCGCAGCCAGCTGACTTACTGACCCGATTACCGCAGAGTAGAGGTGTGATAGAGCGATGCGATAGGATACAGCACGACAATCGTCAATCTTGGGAAAAGCGGGGAATTGCAAATGTGCGCGGGTCTCCCCCCCGCCGGGCCCGGCTCGATTCAGCTGCGCCTGGCATCGCTCGGCTCTTATCGGGTGGCGCGCTGCGGCCGCCGGTGTGGTGCTGCACACCGCCGCTCCCCGTTCTGTCTCTCCGCCCGGTCCATTTACCGTTCGATCAGGCGGGGCGTTCGACCCGCCGGAAGGGGAAACGGAAGAGGGAATAATTTGGGAGCCCTTGTCCTCCTGCCTCGTCGCGCTCCCCGCTGCAAAGCGTTGTCGTGTGACCGTTGCGTAGCCCGGGACAAGGCGGGATGGGCGATGGGCGGGCGGGCTGCACTGCGCGCTGCATGCAGTGTGCTGCAACGTCACGGCGGGGGCTCCATTCACCCGGGCTGCTGGCGCCGAGGCCGCCGGCGCCTCCCGCGCTCAATGGGGAGGGCGGGTGATAGCGAGAGACAGAGGCCCTCGCGAGTACACTCGAGCATACACGGGCTGAGGAGGGGCGCCGGGCCGGCGAGTATGAGTGAGGGGCTTACTGCAGGCTCATTACCTCTCTGGGGGACAAGCGGCAGGGCGGCGCGGGGCCGGGCCGGGCCGGGCGGGGCGGGGCGCGCCGTCTTGGACCGATCCACTAACTGACGGACCGGGCCGGGTCGTTGGCCTGACGGGGCAGGGTGAGGCGACGGAGACGGGGGGGAGAGAGAAAGAGAGAGAGAGAGAGAGAGAGAGAGAGAGAGAGAGAGAGAGAGAGAGAGAGAGAGAAGGGGGAGGGCGTGTTCTAACAGCTATCGCCCAGCTCCAGGTTACAAGATCATCGTATCACTCCCAACGCAAGCGGAGCTGCGACGAGGGCGGCGGGGAGGCGGGCGGGGGGAGGGAACAGGGAAGTCAGCGAGTCGCAACAATCGCTGCACATCGATTAGCTCCGACAACTAGTGCGTGGTGAGCTGAGCTGCGGACGTCGCATGTGTTTCAAAACAGCGGAAAGGGGGGGAGATGTGGCCGCTGGCTGTCGCGCGTGCCACGGGTGAACGTGCTGGCTGGGAGGCTGCTCCGCCTGCTCCGGCGCGGGTCCGGTGACCCACTGCGGCTATCTCGGGTGCAGCTGGCGAATGACGCCCTCTCCTGCCGGAACGCCCGTGTCCAAAGGCGACGGCGTTATCGCAGGTGGCGTGCGGCGGGGCACCTTTAGCCGCCTCCGCGCTCTCGCTGCCGGTGAGACTCCCGGCGCCGCCCTTCGTTATAACCCGCTCACTCTCATTTGTAGTGCCCCACTCGACTCTACCTCACCCGCCGCTTGACCGCCCCGCCACGCCCCACCCCACCACACCCGCCTGTCCTGTCACAGGCCTGACGGGCCGAGTTGGTCAGGACGTTGACTCCTTGCGGCGCTGCTGAGGCTGGGGCTGAACGCTGAGCTGCCCGGCTGCCCCGCCAGCCAGAGTATGTTCACCTCTCTGTTCGGGGGCCGATTACGCGTCGCAGGTTGTGCCCAAACCGGAAGCCGCGGGGCCGACGCCGCCGCTCTGGAATGATGTGCGACAAAACCACACGTTGTACGCGCGCGGGCCGCTGGCGGCCGCCGGCCCCCGCGCCGGCGCTGTCGGGCTGCGATTGAATGGACTGGTGTTGGGGATCGGCGCCGACAACCTGTTCTCCCCCGCCGCATGCCCGCGCCGGCATGCCTGCCCCAACACCATCTGTGACAAACATGTGGCGTGGCAGAAGCAGGATCTGCGGCAGGACCTGCCGCAGCACCTGCCGCGCAGCACCTGCCGCGCAGCACCTGCCGCCCAGCGGCCGCGGCCCCCGAGGCGGCTGGGGGCGCCTGGGCGCAGGCAGCCGGGTGCGGTGGCGAGTCGGGCGGGTTGGCCTACGCAGCGCCCGCGTCGACAACGTGTGCAGCCGCACGGGTGCATCGCTCGGGCTTTTAGCACGGGGCTGGAGCGGCCGGGGGCCTTCAGGGACGGACCAATTGTGTTGCGCGGCAGCGCCTCTGCAGCGGCAGGCAAAGTGATTTATACGATGACTGCTCTTGCAGTGGGGGCAGTGGCGGGGGTGTGGCCCGGCCCAGCTGACCGCCCCAGGGCCAAGTGCATCCACGTGCAGGGGCCAGAGGGGGGGGGCGCTGGGGAGGGGCCAGCGGCAGGGGAGAAGGTCGCCGGGACTCTCTAAGCAACGCCCTGCCCTGCGCGTGCGCGATTCGTCCACAATCGTCAGTCGCTCGACCATTGCAGCAACACGCTCAGTGGTTGAAAATAATGGGCTGGTCTTCGTCTCAGACAGACGGTAGAGACACCCGTCCACACAACTCTGCCGATCGAACCGTTCCATCGTCTAGAACAGGGCAATGAGCAATTGGATCACCCTGCGTGTATGTGTGTGTCCCCACCCCCTCTTTTACACACACAGCGAGGTCAGCTGCGCAGAGGGGGCTGCTGCCAGGCTACAGCTTCCCTTAGCGTTTCCCCAACGACGCGCACCTACTCAACCTTCGTGGTTTTCCACCTGAGTCCACCCTCAGCGCCGTCCTGTCCGCACCCAAGGCCGAGGGCCTGGTGGAAGCTGTTGCGCCGCGTTTCAGGGAGAATACCGCTTGTGTGAAGTGTGAGAGTTTGTCCTTTGAGTGTGTGTGCGACTCGGTGTGCGAGCGCGCGCTTGTGGGCAGCAAGGTTGAAATTCGACTGACCATGACCTGTTTGGAGAGGGCCCCACAACCGTATCTAGGTCCCCGTGTCGTCAAGCCCCCCGTCGTATCGTATTTAGGTCGCCCGCCCGGCCCAATTTCACTGTGAAGTAGTTGTTGTAGTCGAGCCCTACAGGAACCGGCCGACACGCCCCCGTCCCTTAACGGGATAGGTTAGGCGCCCACTTATAGAGGGACCACACGACGGGCTGGGAAGGATGGCGTCCCTGAACTTCAATCCTTCCACATCATTGTAGGTCAAGGGGTTGGGGCGGAAGCGGCCCGAATAACGCGATGGGCACGTCGTGTTCAATACAGTTCAGCCCGACGGATGACCAGCGTCCAGCCCGCCACTTCTCCTGCAGCAGCCTGTCATGAATTGCACGTGCTCGATTGTTCCTTTACACTTGATAACTCTGGCCCACAGTGTACGATGCCTCCACCAAAGTGCCATCCTCCATCATGGCCGGCAACATTCAGCACCTCGGCAACTTTGATCAGTGCGTGGGCGTGCGGGTCGCGGACGCAGACACCGGTTCAGGTGCGTGTCAGCAGTGTCAGGCAGGTTTGGTGGCTGTGCGCCCCTCGCACAGTGACGTCACGTGTCGTTAATCGCGACCCTGCTCACAGACGTGTTCCGGGGGAAGCACTGCACGGCGACCGTGTCCTTCAGGATGCCGTCGGCCTCCGGATGGGGGAAGTCTGCCCTCGGGGACCTGTTGCTGGCCGCCGCTAACGCGTCGGTAAGTACGACGAGTTCGGCATCGGGCTGCACCCGGCTGCACCTCTGTCATGCACCTCGCCGATAACCAGTGCTCCTCCCCCCGTGCACCCCCAGGGCGAGCCCCCCGGTGAGAGGAGCGCCGAGCTGGACTGGGCGCTGTGCGTGCCATCGACGTGTTCGGGCCGCGACGTGCAGCTGGCGCTGGCCGAGCGGCTGGCCGGACTCGCCCCGAACGGCACCGCCACAGCCGAGCCCTTCGTCTCCGTGGCCGACGACCGCTGCCTGGCTGCGGACGGTGGCCGCCAGAACAAGCCCCTACAGCCGCAGGACATCGCCTTCATGTAAGTGCGGTGGCAGCCTCGACAGCTCCGACCCTCGCCCCCAGTCAAGTGTTCGCGTATCTCAATGTCGCCCCCTCTCTGCCCGCCCTCAGCTGCCTGCTCCTCGTCACCATGTACGTCATGGCGGCCAGCACCATCTACGACGTCCTGTGCACCCCGGCGCCCGGCGCCAGCGCCACGGACCGTGAGTACCTGTGCCGGATGGGTTGCCTGGGCGGCGGGCGCCGAGGTGCTCCGGTACACTCACAGGCTCCTGCCCGCAGGCCCCGCGCCGCTGTCCCGCGTGCAGCAGCTGCTCGTGTCCTTCTCGCTGCGGCGCAACGGCTCCACGCTGCTGTCCACGGCGCGCTCGGGCGACACCATGAGCTGCATGCACGGCCTGCGCGTGCTCAGCATCTCCTGGGTCGTGCTGCTGCACTCGTTCTACATGGAGGCGACCTCGCCCAACGTCAACCGGGCCGTCGTGGCCAAGGTGAGCCACCCCTCCCCTGACCCACCTCAACGCAGGCAACGGCTCTGGGACTACGGGAGGCGCGGGCGAAAAAAAAGTACAGTGTGGCCAACGTGGCGGCCTTGTTCAGGGACGCGAACTCTGGCATTGGACTTCCCCAGGCGCCGGGGTGGTTTCGGCCTTCGGGTGTTCCCCTTTAGGAGTTGGCCTCTCAGCCACCGGCTAGGTGGAGATAGAGTAGTAGAAAATAAGAGATTCCGCCGTCCGGCCAACGGCAATTCGCAGATCACAACGAAGATGCATACGAAAAATATTTTAATTGAAGGCGGCCCTGCTGAGGTGACGCATCCGGGACGCGCCCTCGGGTTGGAGCGGAGCGTGGCAAAATAGAGTCGAAACAACGGCGCCGAAAGACACCGTGACAGCTCGGCTCGGGCCGCCGACCGGCCGCGTCGCCTCGCCTCCAATTGATTGGCAAGTTGAGCGGGAGGCGTGGCGCGGCGTTCTCGCGACTTGACTCGCAGAGTTAATTGCAATTAGGACACTAGTTATTCACAGCCGTTTCGCAAAAATGGCAAAAGAGTTTTTAGCGAAGGATAGGGGTTGTGCATTGTCAAGGGGTGGGGGTTGAGGCAACTACTTTAGAGTATGGGCTTATATTCACTGCATATGAAAATAATTGAAGAAGAACAGTTGATGATGCGCCCCGCTCCCCTACAGCTTGGCGATTCCGTTGGCAACATGGTCTTGCTGAACGCCACCCTCTCGACGGACACCTTCCTGTTGCTGTCCGGTGCGCTGCTCGCCGTCAGCTTCCTGCGCACGGCGGGGTCCTCCGGCCGACTCTCTTTCAACCCGCTCTCCTTCTACTGGCACCGCTACGTCCGCATCACGCCCGTGTACGCCGTCGTGCTCTGGTTCTACGCCAGCCTGCTGGTGCGACTAGGTAGCGGGCCGCTGTGGGACCGCCTCGTGGGCCCCGAGACGGACAACTGCGTCCTCAACTGGTGGACCAACTTGGCGTACGTCAACAACTTCGTGCAGCTGGCGGCGCCGGTAAGTGCGGAGCAGTGCTGACGGCTGTGGGTAGGGGAGGGGCGCTGAACTCATTGCCTCTTCACCCCTGCGCAGTGCATGAACCAGACGTGGTACCTGGCCGTGGACATGCAGCTGTTCTGGCTCTCGCCTCTGGTGCTTGTGCCGCTGATGCGCTGGCCACGCTTCGGGCGAGCCCTGTTGTTCGTCCTGGTGATCGCGGCCGTGTGCGTCCCCTTCACCATCACCTTCGTCGGCAATCTGGCGGGCGCCATGCTGTACACCCTCGAGTAAGTACCCGTGCCAGCGCACCCCAGCGCCGTGCCTGACGACCTCTGTCTGACGGTCCGACTGGACTCGCTTTGCGTTGCAGCCAATCCATGCTGGGCCAGGTGTTCGTGGACGTGTACACGCGCGTGTACAACCGCGCGGGGCCGTACCTAGTGGGCATCGCCCTGGGCTGCGTCCTGACAGAGGTGCGAGGCCGCCGCGTTCACATGTCCCCGGCGCTCGTGGCGCTGGGCTGGGCCGCCTCGACGGCCACTTGCCTCGCCGTGCTGTTCGGCGTGTTCGGCTTCTACCAGCGCTGGCACCAGTACTCGGCCCTGGAGGCCGGCCTGTACGCCGGCCTGCACCGCACGGCCTGGGCCGTCGGCGTGGCCTGGGTGGTGTTCGCGTGCGTCACGGGCCACGGGGGCGTCGTCAACTCGCTGCTGTCCTGGAGGCCGTTTGCTCCGCTGGCGCGCCTCTCCTACTGCGTGTACCTGACGCACTACGCCGTGCTCATGGTGAGCCACGGCCTGCGCCGCTCTCCGGGGTACTTCAGCACCTTTCTTACGGTGAGTTTCGCCTCTCCCGCGACTACCTTGAGATAGAACGAGACCTAAAGGCATGCGTTTCGCAGGTCCAGGAAGCCATCGGCACTCTCACCATCTCCTTCTTCATCTCGGCGCTGCTGTCCGTGGCGTATGAGATGCCGTTCCTGGTCCTGGACCGCGTGCTGATCCCCAGAGGTGAGTCTGCGCGCCGTTCAGCTCTCCCACCCACGCCGCCCTCCTCGCCCCTACATGCGGGCCGTTGGAGGACCTACGGGACCTTTGGAGCCAGCCCAGTGGACCTACCTACGGGTCTTCACGCGGACCTGTCACTAACCCTTTCTCCCTACCGCGCAGGTCCCGCCCCGAAGAAGGTGCAGTCCATCGGCAGCGACTGCAGCATCGCGACGGTGGAGGGCCACCGGGAGAGCCACCCCGACATCCACGCCTACGACAACGCGGGCTTCGAAAAGATGGTCGAAAAATGAAGGTCACCCTGTGGTTTTCAGGGGTTGTGTGCCGCTAGACAAAGACAGACAAAGAGCAATGGGGTGGCGGCAAGTAAGAAAGATAGCGCATTATCTCGGGGACTTTTGTTGTTTTATGACAAGCTGCCGGCGTTCCGGGCACGGTGGGCGTACAAGCGAAACTGCGTATTCGTAGCTTTGTACAATTCCACTATTTTGATTGCTGACGAAGGGTTCTTATGTTTCGCCCAAATTACGCTCGTTCCTAACTAAGTACAAAACGTTATTGTTAGGTGTGATACTGTAATTTCAGTTATGCTGTGTAATATTCGTAGCCTACGGGTAGGAACGGTGTTCTATCAGTCTAGTCTAGTCATGTTTATAGTGCTAGCTGGTGCCGCTTAGTCATATATTTATAGTTAAAGCTTGTTTCTGTTTTGTGATGGGCAGCCTCCCCTCCGCTTCTGGAGGAGGTCATCAGAAGCCTCCCCCACAGAAATCTACTTAATGATCGTCTTCACCCAAAATTATTCGCACGTTCATGACCATTAATTTTTAAATATAGCTCTAGTTTTCTAATCTGCTTGTGCTTCTGACAGCAAACTCATGCTTCAATTTTTATTTTTATGTTATGACGCACGCACAAGATAAGATCCTATATGTAAGCTACAACTTGCACCAAAGAGAGCTGTGTAACCCTAGATGCAATTAAGTGGAATGCTGTTCCTCACAGATGTGAACTTATAATACTAATGTTTAAACGGTGTATGCTCAAAATAAGATATCCAAATTTAGTATTAATACAATACCTACGACGACACGCCATCAATTGGTGCTCCGAGGCAGTTTTAATCCTGGTGACGAAAATCTGCCGTAGAACGCACGCGTTCCCGCTGTGCGGTAAAGCGTGTACCCGGTGTGCAACTATGCAATTCTTTAAAATGTTCCTTGGAACGTGTACTTAAATACAAGTCTGTGATAAGAATGTATTGTGCGAGAGGCACACGATATTGAATAAAACTAAACCGAACTAAAGTCCTTGTTTTCGACTCACTTTTCCTCCCCGGGCGTGCCCTCCGGGTTCGAGCCCCTAGGTGTGCCAGGCGCCACCCTTCTACCCCCGCTCCCTCGTTATTGGCTGACGTCACCGATCGGTCGGACTCTGATTGGCCGCCCAGGACGCCGGCCGCCCCCCAGCTGCCCGCCCCC
>NW_026267236.1:452053-458573 GCF_000697945.3 Frankliniella occidentalis
TAAAGCCAATACAGCTCTCGTAGCGCCTGATAGGTAGGCAACATCTTACCTGCAGTGCGCGCGTGTACTGCGGGTTGGCCCACCCCGAGTCTCGCAGGCGCCGAGCTCGCGTAATGTGTCGAATAACTTTGAGAGAAAAGGGACGTACTCTCTGGGCGATCCCTGACTTAGAGGCAGGTGCGAAGCTCGAGAAAGTTTATCTTCCTATTTTTCTTCCTCCGTTAGAAAACATAAGGGAGGGGTCGCACTCCTACTCGTTTCGGCCGGCGGGTGAGATCAAGTGGGGTATGACGGGACGAGAGGCGCACTTACTAGGAACCACGATGAGGCTGTCAGTTCACAATATCAGATCACACGCGTTACGACATGATACTGTTATTGCCGAAAAAGAGAATGGCGGTTGGGTCGACAGGAAAGTGAACAACCAACCGCGGTTTTTCATTTTATCAAACAGCAAATGAAATGGTGGAGGCGAGTCGTCCCACTCCACATGTCAAGGGCAATTTTTGTAACTAGCGCCGGATTTCTGTGTGCATAATTGAGTTCAGAAACAATATTTTAACTTCCTATAGTCACTAAATGTTGGCTGCTAGTTACAATATTGTATATCTGAGCGAATTATGCTCACATAAGTCCGGTGTTAGTTACAGAAATTGTCCCTAGAGATTCAGAGTGGTAAAGACGACTGTATGGACAGCCGTAGTAAGTCCGCAAAGCCGAGACAATCGCCAGCTGATCAGACGAAATGAATGTGCACATTGCATGTGCACGGATGAGGAAGCGTGACTGCACCCGCAGCAGCAGCCTTGGGCCGCCGGCCGCGAGGGGCGGCGATATCACCACCGCGCGGGCGTCGTGCACCCCCAGCGCGTTTGAATCACGTAAGACAAGTAGTTGTAGTATTTTTCCAATCACTTTTGAAAGCTGCTTATTATTTTCCCCTGGCTTACACGAGCGCGAAGCACCAGAGAGATATGCGAAAAAACTACCTCAAGGACGACGGAGTTCGTTGCACCGCTGGCTGCGGCCTGCGGCCGGCCAGGCCTGCGGTGATGGCGGCGCCGCGGTCACGTTCGCGGGGGCGCCGGCCGCGGGCCTAGAGAGCCTGCTAGAGTTCGGGCCGTGCGCGTCAGAGCAGTAATCGGTGGCAGGGCCCCGGCAGGGCCCCGGCAGGGGTCGAGTAGTACTGATACCCGAAACTGCAAGTGCGACTGACCGGGATGAAGGTCAGCGCTGATTTGCGAGATTGCACAATAATCGCGCGAGGCGGAGGCACCTCCCGCCGCGGTGAGCGCGGATAAGACTACATTACGTTTCTCGGACATAAAGCCTTTTGAGAGTGAAGTGCGCAGAGGCAAGGACCTCCGCGGCCTTGGCGGGTCCTCCACTGACGCACACCTGTGGGGCACTGCGCCGTTGACCGATATAAAAGTGCTCTCATCCGGTGGCCGCGCGCCGCCCGCCGACTCGCCCGGTGACAGCCCATCACAAGCGCCATATGCGTGGCCGATGATTGTCCATTTTGCCCATTTTTAAGGAACCGCCGTGATTTGCCCGCCTGGTGATAACGCCCAGCCCCGCCGTTGGCGAGCGGCCGCGGCGTGGCGGGGCGCGGGGCTCGGCCCACCAATCTGCGCTCGCGGTAACTCGAGCGGCGCGCGGCCGGTGGGCGGCGCTAAGGGCGCCTCCGGCTCCGGCCCGGGACAGGGAGGATATCCAAGTTAGCGAAATGCGATGCGTTTCTCGACGCGTCCGAGTGGTTGTTAAAAACCTTACCGAGGGGCGAGTCAATTTTCTTTCAACGTTGTACAAAAGATTCCCAATAATGATTGCCGTTTTCTCTCAATTCTTCGAATGGTTTCTACAAGCAGAAAACGCTTGTTTTGACTTATTCTTGTTGGATGTTGGCGCTCCCCGGTCATTTTCTGAGATTTATACATTGCTTTGCTAACCCCTCGGGCTTCACAAGGGCATTGCTCAAAATTTCCTTAGCACCCCTGCAAAGGTGCGACTTTGCATCTTTTTTTCCCAGTGTCATGCGTGTGGTTTGAACAAACTATAATCTTTGATACCAAATTGATCACTGCAATATGAATTAAAAGTAAAGATGAATCAAAGTAAACACGATTTTTGAAACACCATCACTTCACATTTAAGCGACTGAATATTGCTGTCCTCACATTCGTTTAAACGAGACAAAGCTACGTATGCCACAGCTATATAGCCTCTGAGTGTTAAGCGAGGCAAATGTAAGTTTTTTCCCGCAAAAGAAAAAAAAAAAGAAAAACGGGGGGGGCTATGCTTTCTGGTAGAGAAGACAGTCTTGGGCACGATCAAAAGTGTTTTATAGATCCACCTGTGGAATTCTTCTACTTTTGCCGAAAATTGTCTTTTTTTTAGAAGACGAGTAAAATACCAAAAGAGCTGTGGGTTTTGGTCTTAATTTCTTTTTCCTGCGATTTATTTTCGTACTTGTAGCGACCGCTTTAAAAAACAATAAACTTAAGGCCAGGGAAAGACGACCGCGTCTCGGCAGTGAAAAGCGGCTTGTCAGAAATTAAATTTGTCGAACTTGCGGTCGGTTTGTGAAGTCGCAGTCCGTGCGCTGGTTCTCGCCTCGCCCCGTCGGCCGGCTCTGGGCCGAGAGGAGCCCCCGCAGGGTAGCCCGCCCGCCCCGCAGCGGCGCACTGCACCCCAGTGGCCTGCCTACCTCCCAGGCGGTCGGCCCGACCCTGCTAGGGTGCAGCGCAGCCGCAACGCAGCGCAGAGCGAACCATATCGGCTGTGCGACTCGCGACGCGCGTATGTACGGCCTGGCGTTTCCGGAATGACACTCCCTTGTTTGCAAGGCCTTCATAAGACACAATTTTGGATAATAGGATGTTTTCTCTCTCAGTAGGAAGAGATGCGATCGTAATATTATACGATTGTCCAGCAAGGGGTGGGATCCAAACCTGTCCAAAATGTGTCCCCGAGTTTTATGGTCATAGCCCCTTATTAACAAAACGAATAAAACCCACACAATTGCGCTACAGCCTATGGAAGAGTTGTCCGCCCCCCGCTGCTACATGGCGCATATACTCCGTCCCCTAACGCTTTATCACGGTGCGCTTTATGGTACAGAGCAGCTCACTACCCCCGTGGTTTGACATTCGACACACACGGTGACATCAAAGTGATCCTGAGTGATCGCACATCAGTGCTTTCATGTCTGCAAGGTACGCACACGCACCGCAAACAGTGAGACTGCGTTTGAAAAGCGTCCATATTATATTGTTGGATGAAATTCACCCTCTCTCTGTCACTACGGCCTCGTCGACCGTTCCGAAATCGTGGAAAGGTGGTGGAAAAGGTGGGTGGGACCAACCAACGGTTGGGGTCCCAGAAACGCCAGGTAGAACAAACGCGAGTCGTGCGGGTGCAGCAAGCCACCACTGCACTTCGCGGTCCTGGAGCCGGGGCCCGGGGGCTACCGAGGGTACCCCCGGCCTCTCCTCGCGCACGCCGAGAACAAGTGCCTCGCTCCGCGGCCGCCACTGAGGCCGCGCAGCGTGCGCCCCGCCCCGACGCGGTCCTGGCCCCGCTGCCGCCGCCGGGCGGGGCGGGGCGGGGCGGCCTGGGCCCCACCCGGGGCGGACCAAGCCTGTTGTGGCGCGGCGTGGCGCGGCGGTCTCGACAGTGTCCACATGGTGACACGGCACAGACCACAGCGGGCGGCGCACACACAGTCCCTCGCGCACCTCCGCACCAGCAGCCCAGCCTAGCCGGAGCGGGCGGGACCGCGCACGGCCACCACCAGCACACACCGCCAAGACGCCGTCGGCGACGGACGCCACCACCGCAACACCACCTCCGCCCCGGCCCTGCCCGGCCCGCTGGCTATCGTCGCCCCGGCCCGCGACCAGCCCGCGACATTGTTCCTCTGTTCACTCAGTTTGGCGGGGCGGCGCAGCGCAGTCCGGTTCGTCCCGCGAGCGGAGCAGAGCGTAGCCCAGAGACAGACAGAGAATAAGAGAATCGCGCACACCTGCACGGCAGTGCACGGCCCAGGACGCCGCTGGTGAGTAAGCTGCGCGAGCCGCATGAAATAAAACGAGAAAGATGTCGGGGTGTCTTTGCGGTGGTCTCGGCCAAGGCGACGATTAAGGGATCGCAATCGCGGCACGGCACACACAAAAAAAGTGCTGCCGGGAATATCGAGTCCGGCCAGTTGATGTATGTCGCCGAACTGATACGGCTATGCCGAAAAAATCCCATATGCTCGATATCGCGACACACACTTTTTGTGAACCTACCAAGTACCAAGTCGCTCTTTTAAAAAAAATGAAGGTCGTAGAAAAGACCAAAGGGGGAAGAAAACAGACAAAGACCCATCATTAGTTGTTTAATGCACGCGTTTGACACAAAGGTGAAATCAATGAGATGACATACAGAAAATCAGTGCAAAGTTTCCGTGATATTGCGACACAGCCGTTGAAGGGGAAAATTTGCATTGGGATTTCGGGACAAAGTGCAACACACAATAGTGCAGAAGTAGGCAGAAGTGTATGGCCCCTCGCTAGCAATTGCCATTCTATCACGATGCGGCATATCGCAATAATCTCACTGTTTACTGGGGCGCTGCTGAATCCACGTGAAGAAATCTTGTGCTTCCCCGTTCATCTCTTTCTCTATCTCACTTGTTCTCTCCTTTCTCTCCTCTTTCGCTTTCTCTCTCTCTCTTTCTCCCCCGCATTGTGACGTCGCGGTACTTAGAGTACTTTGTCCGCAGCTGTGTTGGCTTGGCCTACATCCGATAGTGGACGCCATAGTGGATGGTCACTCGCAGCCGTTGGGTTCCGTTCGCCGACTAACCCTTTATTGAATGACATAATTTCTGCGAGCGATACGGCGGGGCCGGAGAAGCTTGGGTGGCGGTGGCGGGACGTGGCGGAAGCAGTATAGGGGCCGCGAGATGGAGCGGGCGGCAGGGGAAGAGAGAAGGAGGGGGTATTTTGTCATCAATTTTTTTCTCCAAAACCGCCTCTGCTTATCGCGCCCAGTTTTCGAATTATTGCGTAGGGCGCGGAATAGCGATAGGCGGGCCACGCCCGGGCTGCGGGCGGCACGCAAGTTGTGACCGATATTCAGGCACGGCGATAACAACTACGTATTTTTGTTTTTTCGCTAAAAGGCGCTAACGGAGCCAGCGGGTGCGGGTGGAGTCATCAGTGTCGAGCTTGGTTCGGCGGGCCGAGGATGCGGTGACCCGCGCGGCGAGCTGACCCGCCCCGGACCGACGCAGAGCCGCCGCCCCAGCTGCAGCCGCGCGGCCAAGCGCCGCTGCTCGCGCGCCTCCCGAGAAGCAACCGTGACCATGTTGGTGGTCGTCGTCCTCGCCGTGCTGCTGGCCGGCCCCGGCACCCTGGCCGCCGTTGTCCAGGGCGCCGCCGGCGCCCGCACCGCGCCTCCACCGCCGCCTCCACCGTCGCCAGCGCCGCTGCAGCGGCTCGCCGACGCCCTGGTGCGGCCCTTCGCGCCCGTCCTCCCGGAGCACGGCATCTCGGCGGCGTGCCGGCAGCACTCGCAGCTCTACCTCCACGCCCTGGAGCAGCTCGCGCCCTGGGCGATGCGCAGTGAGTACCAACCCGCCCCACCCGGCCCCACGCAGTGGTGCACGCCCTATCCCAAGGTGAGGTAATCCGACCTATCTCAAGGCGGCCCCATTCTGCTGCCCGACCAGACCACTGCTGCGGTCGCGGGCGGAGACCAGCGGAGACCCACAAACATTGTGGTCAGGCAGAGGCGCCTCGTCCCGTCGGGCACCTCGACGGGCTAACCGGGCCTTGCCCCCTGGTCGCGGACCCGAGTCCCGGGTCGGACGGCATATGTCCGCACCTTTATCTTCCCTTGTCCATCAATTAACCGCCCCAATCCCGATAATTCGGCGCTCATTTACCCGCAATCACTCGCCTCAGACGATCCCGCCGCGGGCCGCGGGACGCTCCCTATCAGCGGCGGGGGCCGTGCGTGCGATCCGATCCGCCTCGGACAGTTTTGTTTAAGCGGGCCTTTTGCAGGGCCCCCTTGTTGGCCTGCAACAGGGCGACTGCCTTTAGCTTCGGCCAAACTGAATATCAAGGCGAAGCGGAAGCGAGTTCGGCGCAAGGCGTTGGCAGGGCACGTGCCGCGAGGGAATCAGCTGATCTCTGTCAGGGGGGAGGCGCCGGCTGTCAGCACCCCGCCCCACCATCGCTCACTTCACGCATACGGCAGTTTGCCTGCCGTCAGTGACGGACCGTGTGAACTTTGGCTTTGAGGAAACAAGCGCCCTCTTCCAGGGCCAGGTCGGCTTATGATGACAGTGCGGGATAGGAGGGACGACATTCCGTGCTCTTCCTCAGTTCTGGCTCCACACCCCCGCACGTGCGCGTGCCTCGCCCGGGGCTGGTCCGCCGGGCGAGGCGGGGCGGCAGGGCGGCTGGAGAAAAGCGATCATTATCGCCGCTCAGTCAAATACGCCCTGGCTCCACGCCCGCCC
>NW_026267236.1:468528-472864 GCF_000697945.3 Frankliniella occidentalis
CGCCCCAGCCGCCCCCGCCGTGCGCCCCGGAGCAGTGGAGCCTGTCGGCGTATAAAAGCCCCCCGCACCTGCAAGCAGCCGGTCAGAGACGCTGTCAGATCACCATTCCCCTCATCAGCCGAGTCATCGCGCAGGTCATGGCGCAGCGGACCACAACAGCAGCGCCGCGGCCCCTGCCGGCCGCCGCCGTCCTCGCCGTCCTCGTGGCGGTCCTCGCCGCGCTGCCGGCTCCTGGAGCACCCTTCCCCGTCAGCAGATGGACCGACACAGCCGTGGTAGAGTCGACAGTGAGTCGCATGGACTCGAAAAGTGCGACGCGACGCAATTAGGCAGATTCACTGCAAACCCAACACTTGAACGTGTGTGCTTGCAAGATTACTCTTCCTTGTTTGTACAGAGTACACTGTTGGGTTTGCAGTGATGTTGATATCATTTATTCTTATTAACTGTTCTCAACATGAATCATGCGTAAACGAATGATAACGATAAACAGGATGACTTATCAACGAAACCTAATCTTGATTGTTCGTCGGCAGCGGTGGGACGTGGAAACCCATGGCAAAAAACAAATGTAAACATGGGGGCGCGAGGGAACCGTTACGCCCTTCAATAGCGTCACCTCTGTAGGAGCGAGACGGAGAGAGGGAGGGGAAAAAAACCGAGAACGAGACGGAGAGAGACGGTCTTTTCACGGCCCATCGGCCAGCAGTAGTGCTTGAGTCAGGTCTGGGACCCCGGAGCAGCAAAAAGAGACTGGCGCTGCTTGCAGCTGAACAGTACGTAGCAGCAACCGCGCCCGGCCCCCGGTCACTGTCAGCAGCCCCTCATCATCCGTACCCGTGTAATAATGTTTACCCTCGCACTCGTCGTTTGATTCTAATGACGGCGCCTGCTTGCCGGGCGATAACGTCAATAAGGGAACACGCCATGTGTGTTTTTGTCACGGTGGGAAAAGCATCGGGCGTTCCCGGAGGGTGCAGTGGGCGGGGCGCGAGTGTTGAGTAACCGCCGATAATCAGCAGTGCTTGTCCCTATCTGTTTTGTCACCGCTCTATTACCGCCTGCTTCTCCTCCCCCTCTGCGAGATCCGGGAGGTGTACGCGCGCCCGCCCACCGACATGCTGTTCGCGGCCACCAACGACGAGCACCGCGCGTCCACGCACCAGGCGCACCAGGCCGGTAAGGTGCGGCACGTCAAGGGGGGCGGCGGCAAGAACGGCAAGGGCTACCACCACAAGCACTCCTCCTCGGGCAACGACGGCTACAAGCACTTCGACGCCTTCCACACCAAGAGCGGCGACAAGTACGGGTGAGTTGCGGGACCGGCTCTGCTCTGTGGCATGTCTGCCGCAGGGTCCACAACTTCGGATATTCGCACGGGTCAAACAAAAAATAATATTCACTAGTCTTCACTATTATTCATTTGTATTCACAAATTTTCAAGAAAATTCAACATGTTAATATATTTACGGGGTACAAAATTTCCGAGTTGCATGGACCCCTCGATATACTCTACCTTACCCGAAGGGTACAGAGTCCTCTCTGGCTCTGAGAGTCTCGCCACCCCTGGGAGGCCGCCAGCGTCGTTCACGGCGGTATGATGGGTTGCCTATCCCTCGATGCGCAGGCGCGGGGTCTGGAAGCTTCTTCCGCGGAGGCCGTGACTAAAGGGGCACTTCTCCTTGTCACCGCGACAGGTACGAGCAGCACTCCGCCTTCGGGAAGAAGAAGAAGGGCGGTAAGAACGAGAAATACGGCGCCGCGGGTGACGCGGGCTTCGCCGGATCTCACCCCGACGTGGAGGTGGTGCGGGACACGGCCCGGGTGAGTCAAGCGCCCGTCGTCAACACCCTCCAGGTTGGCCTCGGTGTCCAGGGCCCACGTCACGATGTCAAGCTCTTTGTCCCCAGATACGGCAGGGGCCACGGTCGCAGTCGCTCCAGGACGTAAGCGGGGATGCCTCCGTGGACCGCGAGAGCTCCTCGCACCGGCGCGGACTGCACGGAGAAGACGACATGTTCTTCGTCTTCTCGGGCGGAAACGAGAATCAGGAGGATGACGGCGAGGGGCAGCAGCAGCAACAGGCCGCCGACGACGACGACCACGACGACGACGGCGAGGCGGCGGTAAGGGCTCGCCGATGAGAGACCACTACACCCTCCTTTGAAAAGAATAATCACTTGTGACGTACCCGAGGTTTCCAGCTGTTCCTCATGTGTATTGACGAGTGTGATGATTACGACTGACGTTGCCGTGCTGGTTGCTGTGCGCCGCAGGAGCAGCAAGAGGCCGCCGAGGACGACGACGATGACGACGAGGGCGGCCAGCAGCAGAAGCAGCAGCAGGCCGACGACGACTACGACTACTGAGCGCCCCGGGTCCAATCCGCGGCCCAGCTGTGAGGCGACCGATATCCACGAATTTCCTGGATTTGAGTAGGCGGGATTTTGTACTGCCCCCCAGGACAATTATGATGGCATTGTTAATGTATTGTGAATTCTAGTCAACCTCGTTGCCTCCTCGCCCTGAAAGGAGGGGTGGGGTGATTATCATTGTCATGTTATATTTTTGTGTTTTATCTTACCATCACATTGTCACAGTCTTTTCATCTACATACTCATATTGTTAAGGCCTCACACTTTTATCTGCATTATATCATATTAACACATCTTGTGTACCTGCGAGTTTTTGTTGTATTAATAAATACCTTCCAAACGTTAATCCCCGTCTTATCGTTGTTTTGTTTTTGTTTGTTTTTCATCACACGCAACATTATCGTAAAAGTATAAAAACCGTACAGTGTACAGTAACATGAATTAAGTTCCACTATCTACATTGGAAATGATGTGCTTCTTGGTAGTGGAGAGGCCTTTGAAAGCCCCACCCCTCCCTCTCTCGCACCCTGCCTGCACAGTCCTTGCGCTTGGCCCCCGCGTGGTCAGAAGGCGGATCCGGAGATGCGGAGGTCCTCCACTGAAACCCAAGGCGTGACGAATGGTCTTCTAGAACGTCCTGGTGGAGGCCAGAAACGCTCTCATGATCGAAAACACTTAATACTTATTCGATACCGGACAAAACAAAAGTTTTTCTTTTCTTTCGTGAAAAGAAGTAGCGAAAGAAAGATACAATTAAATTAATTCGATTGCGATGCGAGATCAGTGCCGATTTATTTCCTACTATAATTTTCTCTTGGTCGACTCGTCATCAAAGACTACACGGTAGAATGTGCGCTCTGTACCAGACGGCTGAGTAGGGACCGTCCAGAAAGCACGGCCGTTTCCTCAGATTCATTCGGCTAATTAGGGGAGCTCGGCGCCTGCGATACGGGGGTTAGGCCACCCCGCAATACACGCATGCACTCCAGGCAAGATATTGCCTACCCACCAGGCGCTATGAGAGCTTGCAGAGGCTGAACTTGGTAGGTTCGTGACGGCGAATAACGGACGTACTTACAGGATGATCCTTGAACCCGCGCACTTCCTAGTCTCATGCATGCGAGTGAGTGGGTTTGCCTATCGTCGCTGACTACGGCGTCTTACGTCTTCGACCTGGTATAGGCAACGCGCCCGCACGCCACCCCTGTATGCGGTACAGTATTTCTGCAAAAGTGCGAATAGTAAAACGGCTACATTTGCAGCTTTACAGGATGGACAACAGACTCCTATTTCCTGTCATGGCCCAGCCGACGCGCGTAGACAATCCGCACGCAAGCGTGCATGCGGTGCAGTCTAAGTGCGGCGGTGGGCGGCGCGAATCAGGAAGTCAGGAAGTGAGAGGTGACCCACCCTCCAAAGAGTAAGGGAGTGCTGAGACGATATACCCGCGCAGCTGCGACGCAGGCCTAAACACACTTTGGCTCGGGCTGCTCCGAATCTGCTTAAGAGGTGGTTCGGTCGTTATATGGCTCGGCCATTGGGCTGCGGAAGGAACCCCCCGGGTCGGGCGGGCTGGTGTGCCACTGGACATGCAGCGGGAGTAGACCTGTCACCAGGCTGGCAGGCCTTCGGTGTTTCCCGAGGCGTTGGCTCGCGAAGGGCAGCAGGGCCAGCCAGCCCAGCACGGCGCGAACACGAAAGCGTGACAGGGCAGGCCTGGCTGCGCTCGGACTGCGCCTCGCACTGCGAAGCTGCGCAGCACTGTGCCCGAGCTGAGCTTGCTGTCGTTGTAGCTGTTCAGGGCAAAAAGCTGTAGGACTTGGGCTGCTTGACACGCCACGGCACGGCAGGTCAGGGCACGCCTCTGGAAGCTGGGGACCCCCCAGGCCCCCACCACCTGGAGGACCACGGCGCCCACCACCGCCACCTCCGTCGCCGTCTGCGCCGCCACCCCCACCACC
>NW_026267236.1:474199-476264 GCF_000697945.3 Frankliniella occidentalis
CCACATCCCCGCCCCCTTGTCGCAACTATAACGCATTTCAAAATTCCCCCGCCAAACTCGTCCAGTAGCGCGTGACTCTGTATTGTAATCAACGCCCTCCCCTGATCTGGTCCACCGGGCCTGTGCCCCGAGTGCCGCGAGTGAAAGCGCTGAGTTGCAATCACTATGCCTGCTTGCCCCGCGCGCAACGCCTCTAGGCTTTTCCGCGCTGTTGACTTTATTCGTCCACCTGCCGCTTACCCCCTCCGCGCCTGAACTCCACTTACTGGCCGGGCGACAAAGGCCCTCCGCCTACGAAACGAGCTTTTGGTTTGGTCGCAGTTGTGTCGCTTTGGAGGAATCCGATCATGACTCGACGTTCAACATCGCAATGACGGACGCTCTTTTGAAACGAGAAAAGGACAGCAAATCAACCAAATTATGACAAATATTCTAGTCAGATGAGGAGATGCGGGTCATGACCTCTTCCATAATCATTCCGTAAAACCTTTGAATTGAGTATTCTACTATAGTCAAACCGGAACCTAGAGAAGGACAAAACGAGGGCCAAATTCCAAGCGGCTAAAAGAGAGAAACAAACAACCCGTGCTCTTTCGTAGCTGTGCCGTATCGTATTTACACGAGCCCGAGCCGGTTGGTTTGCCTATCGCCCTTGCCTGTCGTCCTTTCTCGCCCTCAGAGGGTAGGCAACCCGACCAAATCTATACTGCTTAACGGCCGTTTCTTTGCGAGCGCTGGGTTTGCATACTCCCATGTGTGCATTGATGCTCGCCCGGTGCAAGGCTCTGATCGTTACCTTTCGCCAAACGGGAACTTGTTTCCGAGAAAAAATATACCATGTTTCTAAAAAAGCTGTGATCGCCTCGTATAACTGTAGTTATACTGTACCGCGTAGGGCGTTTCTTTGATAGCACCGTACAGTATAGTATAACTATAGTTATGCGAAGGGAGCACAGCTTTTTCAGGAGCTTGGTATATTTCCTCTTGGAAACAAGTCCCTGATTAGCAAACGGTGACGTTCAGAGTCCTGCACCGGGCGGGCATCAATGCCTACATGGGGTCGAACGGCTCGTGGCAAGTGCGATGCACTTATTGGGCGCTAGAGACGAGCTGAGTCATATAGAGTGCAAGAGAAAAGAGATCTGACGGGCACAGATTGTTCTGTATTACGGTTCTGGTTCGGAAGCAGTGGGCTGCTCTGTTCCGAATCCCCCTCCCCAGCAAAAGCACTGTCCGGGCCACGGAAATAAATATCTTCGTACCTGTCGCAAAATGACTGTGTTGTGATTATAGTTTTCGTTTTTGTTGTAAGTGGATTGTTGAGTTGCTGCTAATTTATTTGTACTGTATGTAAACAATTGTTTTTGTAACTATTTTTAATTGGATTTTTATGTGGAATAAACTTGTTGTTAGTTTTAATTGACACCTCGCTGTTCCATTTCTTAGTTATTTGCTATCCTACGTCTCCTTTAGCTTTTTTCTGAAGCATAGTCTTTTATTTGTTCGTTAACATTACGCTTAGGGTAAGTCAGGGTAAGTTCCTGCAAACTGAACCTGAAAAGAAATCACATGTATCGGACCTCCTGCACCTTGTAAAGAGAATCAAAGTTTCATCTCTCGGCGAAACCCGGCGGTGACATCGGCCTTAGTTGAAACGACATTCAATAACGTTCCACGAGGCAACTCTAATTAGCGCCTGCCACGCGTCGGGTAGGCAAACCCGCCAGACAGCTGCGTGAAGACGGTGGCCCGCCCAGAGCGCCCGTAAGGACGGGAGCTACGGAGCAAGAGAACGTTTGGTACCAAACGTTGTCAAACGTTCTCTCGCGTTTTGTTAGTCGGAGTTAGGCCATCGTACTTTGTTCTATGAGGGTGCGTGGGTGGGGAATTTCGAGTGGCACGGCCACCATCGCGTAAGAAGACAAAAACAGAAGCTGTCATTAGATCGGTATAGCGACAAGAAAAGGGAAATGAACCACTGGTGCGGAGCAGGCCGTACACTCCGTGATCACGTTCAGTGCTCCCCTGTCCGGAACTCGGTGGTCTAACGCGCCAGGTGTGCGAA
>NW_026267236.1:476314-507921 GCF_000697945.3 Frankliniella occidentalis
ATGAACCACTGGTGCGGAGCAGGCCGTACACTCCGTGATCACGTTCAGTGCTCCCCTGTCCGGAACTCGGTGGTCTAACGCGCCAGGTGTGCGAAGGGCGGTCCAGGGGTCTGGTCAGTATTACCAAGCAAAAATTAATGCCCACGAATGCATTGGTGATGGAAAATTTCCAGTTTTATGTTTATGACCACAACATTCATTTAGAAACAACAAATTCTGTCGAATAACTACAATTATTGGTTCCCCAACAAGAAAAAGGATGTAATTCTACAATAATTTTTGAAAAACAACAAATAAGATCGCTGTACAAAAACAGCATCCATCATAAAAATTAGCAAGAAATTTGCTGCTCATTGACAACTTTATTTTTAACAGCGTACCCCGTGACCCTACGGGTTTGTGAGAGGGACGTGAGACCGGCTGCCTAGCTGGCAGGCTCTGCTCTCAGGGCGTTGGGGCGCGCGGCGATACACCCGGGAGCGGCGTCTCGCTGCGCGCGGGGTATCGAGAGGCGCGGCTCATGTGATGGGGCGTGGCGGGGCGCGGCGCACACATGCGGGGCAAACGGGCCACCTCCTCGGCCCGCGTGCGCGCCGGGTCGCTTGGGCAGCCGCCGTTCAACCCGTTCGGCCGCCCTGTTTGCCATTTTGCCAACCGGTTTGCAAATTGGACACTGGGGCGACCCGCCGGCAGCCCGGCGACACCGGCGACACCAGTATGGCCGAGATGGGCGGCGTTGCACTCCCCGTCGGAAGCGCTCTCGCCTCGCGCTCCTCGCTTCGACGGCGGAGGCTTCTGCGAAAATTGTTGACCAATTCTAGGTAGTTTGTACTGGAAGTGCATGGTAGCGACCCTCGCGAAATGAGACAGTGACTCTTTTGACGGTCAAAATCTGGGGACTCGTCGGTCCGCTCATCAACAGACCAAGCCCCTCGCATCTCGGTCCAAGTTGGCAAACATGTAAACGCAAACATACCTCCATTTCGCGGCCCTAATATTCAAACATACAACCCATAGCACACCCTCTTGGTCGTTGTTGTTGGACTGCTTGACCGCCTGCCGTGCTGGCAACCCATCCGCCCCGCCCTGCGCCTGCAGGCTAGGCCTCCCATTCGGCAGGCGCTCCTCAGATCTGCCGGTCCGAGGCATTGTTTGGGGTCGTCGACGAGGTACGTCTGTTTTCCTCAGATTCATCCGGCAAACTAGGGAAGCTCGGCGCCTGTCAGACTCAGTGTAGGCTACCCCGCAATACACGCATGCACCGCAGGCATGGTATTGCCTACCTATCAGGCGCTCTGAGAGCTTACTGAGGTTGAACTTGTCAACTTCGTAAATGACATATTTTCTGGATATTCCCCTTTCCGTCTGGACTGTTCTGGATTGAGGAAGCTCGCGCAGTTGTCGGTGTGAAAGGGTCTGTCTGATTATTTCTTTTTCTGAGCTGGCATCCTATTTTAATTCACTAAAATTCGTTCGCACATTACCAATCTGCTCCTTCCTTTCTCCGTAGTTTCAATTGTATTACGTTGCCAAAGGTCTCCTACTTTAATAACTTTTCTTTGCCCTGTTTACGTGGAGCACCGTGCATCGCCAGACGTTTTCTGTAAATTCACATGATTCTCTAGAGAGCACGATGTTCATCCAGGGGACACAAGAGACACACGTTATGTCACACGTCATATTCAAGTTTACAATGTTGCCGTGTTCTTTACTTTGTTTCACCTTAATCAGCATCGCTTGATTATATCCCTCTGCTACTCCTGTACGCATGAAGGCAAGAGTAGGAATCACGAACGTTTCTTTCCTAACAACCAACTGTTGGGACCGCGGTTGAAACACATTTTTCATTAAGAATATGCAGAGTTTCAAAGGGCCAGCTGGTCTCAAAGTACCTCCGCTTTCCTTTCACTCCTCGCTGATGGGATGGGTGCTACCAAACACTAATCATTTGTAAATTCGGGTTGAAGAAGTAGAAAGTGGGATATAGTTTGTGGTAGAAAGAATGATTTTTTTCTTTATTGTTGGAGAGAAAGCTTAATGATCGAAAACAATATTTATCGTATTCTATAACCTATAGTGGCCATCATAACGGATCTATATAAAGGTGTAGGTGTGCTAGGGGTGAGAGTGGGGATGTGTAAGATTGTTCCGCCGAGTTGATCCCAGAATGCAATACGGCCAAATTGCCGTCTATCTGCCGTCAATAGCCGACGACGCATCAAAACTAGAGAGGCGGCGGACCGTAACACGAGACAATCCCCCCACCCGCCGGGCCCGCCAGCTACTGGGCATCGTAGCGTAGAGGTAGGGCAAGGCCGAGGTGGACAAGGCCGGGACATTGAACTGACCAGTACGGCGGGGCGGGCAAGCGCCTCTCTGGGACTTCCCTAGGTAACAGATGCTGCGCCCCCCCCCCCTCTCTCCTTGGCTGTTTGTCGAACTGTCTGTATGGATTGTTTCGAGTTATTTTATTACTTTTACAATATCCATTCAAACGAGTGGGTGGGTTGCCTACCCGCATCAGGCTACAAGGTGTCATATGGTTAGACACTGCAGGATTTTCCATATAAAGTGTGATCGCTGTGCCCCGTCCCAGCATTCGCATTGTCATGGGGGCCATAAGGCCCCATTGGTACAGACGATAGGCAAACCTTTCCGCTCCCGTGCGCGCGGACTACTAGTACACGCGTTTTGTTTGCTGGGACTGGGCACAGCGATCACCCTGTGTAGTCATCTACGACACGCAATCGTGCCTTATCATGTGACGCCTTATGGCGAGCGAGTAGGCAACACGAGCACACCAGCGCGTGCAGAAATTCCAAGGGGGTTTTATAGCCACCTGTCACACTTGGTACAGCCGGGTCCACCGCATGCGGGCCGGGCGGTCTTGCTGGCTTGCTTATTACCAGACTGTTACGTTCTCGTGGTAATATGCGAAACTGCGGTACAAACCGTGTGTCAGGACCACGACACAGCAGCATGCGGGTTTTCCTACCCTACCCGCTCCACCCTAAAGGCGCCATGGACAACCTAGTCCACCTGATAATGGATAGTTGAGGATAAAGTTCCACCTCACCCCCGCCCGGCGCTCGGTGAAATCCGCACCCCCTTAGTCATATCGGGTCCATCCTCTGCGATATGATAATCGCGTTAAAGGCCGGACCGGAGCTGCTGCTGCAGCCGACTGCAGCTTCCGACGTCCTTCCTTTCGGAACAGGGAAACGCCCGTGTCAGAATCAATTATTCCCGAAGCCCAGCATCGGCCGGACCGTCCCGTCCTGTTCGCCGCCTCCATGCCAGCTAAGCGTTTTTTTGTCGCCATTCGCCGTGGCGTCTGGCTTAGAAGCCATCCAATCCAGGGTCCCTATGCGACCTCTCTACACGAGCTCTATGTGTCATATCGCATCCCACCCTATCGGGTAGACGTATATGACCCTAGTGTAAGAGGGTTTCTTCAAATGCGCTTCTATGTTGTGGGATTGTAAATTCGCAAGGGTTGCAGGGGCGATGGCGCCCAACACCAGGCGAAGGAAGTAGGCATATCCGCAACACTGGAGCGCATTCAAATAAACACCCGGTACCTGCAGCGGGTAAAGGTGGTGGGGTGGTGATAACGGATTGGGTGTTCACTGATCCACTGCCCAAAGGGGGTGACCGCTCAGTGGTCTTTAGTGGTCAGTCGGTCATGTTGCGGCCCGGTCAGTGCGGTCAGGGTGTTTGCGGTCGTGTCGCAAGGCGCCCGCCATGCCGAGGGTCCTCCAGTCTAGTCCTTCACAAAGCACACAATAGCTATTAGGGATTTTCCCCGCCCTGTAGCCCACCGGCTCCTCTCGGAGCTGACACTGTGACCAAATCAATCCGATGCAATATCATAATCATTCACTGCCCCCCTGTCCACGTTCCGTAACTTGGTGTCCGCTGAGAGGGTGGCGGCGGCGGCGGGGTCTCCCTGCCCCTGCGAGCCGTACCGCCGTACCCGCCGCGCCGCGCACCGGCCAGGCCCGTGGGCCAGGCCCCGGCGGGCGGCGCGGGTGAAAGCGCGGGGCGCGGAGCCTGGCGCTTCCCGCCAAGGAGAGCCGCGGCCCTCCGTGGAGATCTCGCAGCTTTGCGGTGGGGTAGAGGGGTGGGGGGAGGCAGTGCCCCTGCCCAGCGCGGCCCAGGGCTCGGCCTGCGCGGACCGCTCTGTGAGGGAGGGGAGTATAAAAAGGGCCGGCACCCAGGCTGTCATCATCAGTTCATCGACTCCTCCTCCTCATCCAAGCATGGCTCGCCTCCTCCTCCTGCTCGGCGTGGTGCTCGCCATCGGGGCGGTCCACTGCCGCGACATCCACCGGGGCGCCGACGAGGACGACTCGAGCGGCGACCTGGACCTGGTGGCGGCGGCCACGGGCCACCACCACGAGAGCGGTGGCGGCCAAGAGCACCACGAGAAGCACGCCAAGAAGTCCGGCCACAAGTCCGACAAGGGCTACAAGGGCGACCACCACCACTGGCAGGGCAAGAAGGGCCACCACGACAAGGAGGGCCACAAGGGCTACTACGACGAGAAGGCGGGCCACAAGAAGAAGCACCACGACGAGGGAGGCTTCTACGCCGAGCACCACAAGGGCGAGAAGGGCAACAAGGGCCACAAGTTCGAGGACCACGGCAAGTACAACAAGGGCCACTCCACCAAGGGCAAGCACGAGGTGCACAAGCTGGACGAGTTCAAGAAGAACAAGAAGTTCTACGACGAGCACCACGACGAGGGCCACCACGCCAAAGAGGGCGGCCACCACGACAGCTTCAAGAAGTCCGGCGGCGGGCACTACAAGCAGGGCCACCACAAGTCCGGCCACGACGAGGGCCACAGCGGCAAGAAGGGCCACTCCGAGCACGGCAAGCACTACAAGGACCACAAGGGCCACAAGAGCAGCGGCGGCCAGGAGTCGCACAGCGGCCACAAGGAGGACTACGGCAAGAAGGGCGGCCACGAGGAGCACAAGAAGTGGGGCTACAAGAAGGGCCACCACTGAGACGTGCCTGCCAAACAGACTCCCGGCAGTCCTAGAGGAGGACTGCAAGCCCTGGGGGGAGACAGCAACACCGGATAAAATGACGCCGTTTTGGTTTGGGTAAAACTGTGATTTAAAATTTTGGTTCCCACATCATTTTCGTGCACTTTTGCACAAACACATTGTTTATCCCCGTTTGTCGTTTGTGTAGTGTTCTTTGAATGCTCATGACATCATTGTTATTATTTATTTTAATTGTAGTACTTATTTATTCTCTCGGAAGGACACAGTACGATGTGATGTATGATGTTACCTTCGCTGGGAATCGGCGCACCTTATAAGCTTCATGTTGTTCCAGTGAGTCAGGGTTGTCTCCTTCCGAATGTGACTGAACTCCAGTGATCCTCATAGTCATCTATTTATTAAGATTGTGATGTAATGTTTTGGTTGTATAGTGTTGTTTTTTTGTCGTGATATTGTTGATTTAGTCAATAAATTAATGGTCACAAAAATAACCCAGTATTTCATAATTTCACACTAATCTTCCTCCCTCGACGAAATCACACAGTCACAAACTCCATCATAAATTAATTTCGACTGCTTTTGACTCCAGGGCCATCTTGATTACTGTCATTGTCTAGTCGGCACACAGGCGCACGCCAAATAGCGTGTCGGCTTTGCTGGCTACCTCTTCCTTCTCCCTCTTCAACGCTAAGCCTACCTATGAACGCCTGCAAGAGTAAACACACACATACACACATTCACTTATAGTCTATAAAGCAAAACTAGTTTGGTTCTTTTCTAGACAGTCCCCAAGACTGTCTTGTGCACTATTTTTATACTTCAATCGCTTTGCTTTACAGAAAGAAGGAGCTTCTCCTGTAATTCTCCACAACAAAAAAAGGTTTTAGAAAATTTCTTCAAAACGATTATTGCTAAATGTAACAAAGTATGTAATCGGTTTACCATTACTTTATCACACATTCACATTTCGGGTTCATCCGACTGGCCTCCCGTATCCACTCAGTGCTTCATTCGCCAAAATAAAATCAAAAATTGACGTCCAAACAGACTGGCCGCTGCGTGCGGATGACTGTTCGTGCGGGCTGGGCTGCCCTGCTGGGTCTGCTGCACGGCGTGCCGCGGGACTGCTCTGGGTCCACGCCACGCGCCACCACACCCCGGCATGCGAGAGCGACGGGACGGGCGCAGTCAGTACGCTCCTGACCGCCGCACAGGTCCGGCAGCAGCTCGGCCCCGGACTCCTGCGGACGACACCCGACGCCCGACGCCGAGGACACACCTGGACTCCGGCTTTTCCCAGCGCCAGCGGTTGGACCAGCGACTCCGTACTCCAAGCCTGTTGGCTCAATAGAGGCTCGGTGTTCTGCGTAGTCTCACTCACGTATGTTCCGTCCGGGTGCCGGGGGGTGGACGAAGGACGAAAGGGATCGCATGACCGCATGACTCGCACCTCCCAGCGCCTGCCGCCCGGGCGAGTAGGCAAACCCACAACACTTCGGCGCCAACTCGGATTCACCGGGAATATGGGACACCATGTTTTTCGGGAGGATGTGTGCTAGCCACACTTTCCCACGGTCGTACAGTAGATACTTATGACCTTGGCCCTTGTCTCGTTGTCGCTCTTCACGCGCTGGAACTCTCGCTTTCGCATTGCGCCCCTCAAGGACGTAAGACGTAACATTCGTAGCAGCACTAAAGTGCAAGTATGCCCGATAAGACGAATGGCCGCGGTCAGCTGCCAGACTGCACCGCGGCCCCCATGGCCCATGGGCCCCCACAGCGCACACACGCACACGCCGGCGCCGGCCGGGTTCGTGCCTGCGGCTGATGCTGTCGCGGGCTGTGTCATTTAAAGCGACTGTCGGCCCGGTTGCTATTTCCCTCTCTTTCCTTCGTCATCTCACAGCACTAAACATTCGGTTAGCTTTTCCCCGGGGGCTCGGCACGAGTGCCTGGCAATCACTCGCCATCCCACTACTAGGCATTTACTTTGTGGTCCCGTGGTGGACACGCAGCCGTGAGATACCTTTCATCCGTTGAAATCTCCTTTAACATTTTATGTGAGTAAGGGCAGTTTTCACTTTCGCTGTACCGATTGTTCGACCTATTTTGGAGCCCGGGACGGCAGCCGGGCCGGGCTGGCCACCCTCAGCAGCGCGCGATTTGCGCAGAACCGGTTTTCTGACGTCACACCGTGTCTTCTCTGCCGTCAGAAAGGACCATCCGCAGGACCCTTCGCAGGACTGCCCTACACCCAGATTGACATGGAGGCGACAACGTTCACGCTGGAGGAGGAGAGGAAGAAGCGTCCGGAGGTCAAGGATGAGGACCTCCAGGCCTTCAGAGACTGGGTAGACAAGCAGCCTCACCTGCCCAAGGTCTCAGGTAAGAACTGGTGCTTAACATTCCCGTTGGTATGGGCTCAGAATCCGCAGAACGCGGTAAAAAAGCGTCCCATTACTCGAGTCAAAATGTCAAAATATAAGTCAGTTCTAATTTAAACAAACATTTAAGATACATCTGAATTTGTTTGTACTTTTTTTTACGACTGGAGCTATAAATGTGATTGAGGGACGTCTGGATAAGGAGTGTAAATTGATTGGTCCCAAAGTTAAGGTGCCTCTCCGTTGGCTGACTCACTCTGCGCACTTTCGTGGTTACACTGTACCGCATGCACGCGGGCGGTGGGCGGGTTTACCTACTCGTATAAGGAGCCGTGGTCGCTGCTACGGAAGGCAATCCGGCCACGTGGTACCGGGTGATCCAGAGAAGACGCAGGAGCGCGCGGGTTTGGCTACCCGATCTGCCCGTAAGGCGCCATAGCCCCTTGGGTAGGCAAACCCGCCCGCACCTGCGTCTTCTCTGAATCAGCCGGTACACCTCGAGGGTTCAATAAGCTTCGGTCGGCCCATGGGTCACCCCTACGCTACGCTCGCGCGGACCGAGCCCCGAGCAGATGCGCTAAACCGGTTCCACCACGCACCCTCCGCCCACTCCGCGGGCGCGCGCCGCGCAGCGGAGGGACCGCCTTCCTTGCCACTGGCGCAACGACGCCCGCCCGCGGCGCTCGGGCGCGGGGCGGGTGGCCTACCACACCCCTGCACGTCTCGTGCGGCTCGTTGCAGACGCGGAGCTGGTGCTGTTCCTGCACACCTGCTACTACCGCCTGGAGCCGGCCAAGACCGCCCTCGACACGTACTTCACGGTGCGCACGCACGCGCCGGAGCTCTTCACGGACCGCACCCTGCAGAGCGCCGATGTGTCCGCGGCCTTCGGCAAAGTTGTGTGAGTTGCGCCGCTCCGCCGTCCCCAGCGCTGTCCAAGCCGATGCCAGCGCCATGCTGATGACATTGGAACCTTGCTGTCTACCCCCTGCTGTTCCAGACTGCAGACTATCTTTCCAACCAAGGCCAAGGACGGATCCACGGTGTCCTTCTTTAAGCTCAAGGACACCAACCCCCGAGTCTACTCGTTCACGACCAGCTCCAAGGCGTGGTGCGCCCTCCAGGAGGCCTGGATCGCGCGCCACGGCACCGAGGAGGGGCTCGTCTGTGTTCTGGACGTGAAGGGCGTCTCCTTCGGCCACCTCGCCGTCAACCTCACCATCATGGCCAAGTTCTTCGTATATTTCCAGGCAAGCACCGAGTGACACAAATTTTGACAATAACGTGTTCGATCTCTAAAATTCATTGAATTGTTGCAGGAGGCCCTTCCCGTCAGAATCAAAGGCTTAGTTTTTATCAACGCATCTTCCATTATGGACAATATTCTGTCTCTCATTAAACCTTTTCTAAAGAAAGAGCTAACTGAGATGGTTTGTTTTCCTGATTGAGCCGATTGTAAGTAGTGATTAATTTCTTGTAAATATATTTGATTTATTTTGTAATATTTTCTAGATAAAAATCTACAAGACTGCGGACGGCCTTGCTGATTTACTTGACAAAAGTGGCATTCCATCGGACTTTGGCGGAAGTGAGAAGAGTTTGGAAGAACTACAATGTAAGCTAATGCTAATAATAAACACAACATTTTTCAGATTGCTAGTCACAATAATTTTATTTCAAATAACTGCATTCCAGCCGATTCGATCAAGCTCCTCAAAACATACGAGAAATATCTTCTTGAGCAAGAGAAGCGCTGTGTCGACGAAAGCCAACGACCGGGGAAAGCAAAAACCGAATCAGACCTATTTGGTGTACAAGGATCATTCAAAAAGCTGGACCTCGATTAGGATTATTTGCAGGAACGTTAACTTTGGGCTGGTCCCAAAGTAAAGTAAAAAATAGTCATAATAAAAACATTCTACCATCTACGGCTTTGAATTCATTTAGACAATCCGATGCATGCGTCATAAGACACTCATTGTCAAAGCGGAGATGGGTACACTTATTGAAAAATAGTTCAATAAATTATTCCTTAAAGAGTTCAAACTTAACAAAACAAATAACAACTACAACAACAACAACAACAACAAATATCAGCCGGCAGGCTGCCTCTCTCGGGATCGTCCATCGGTACCTTGACAGTCAACCTGCCGACACCATCCTAGAGTGCACTATTATCGAGCAGTGCAATGACTAGATTTGAGCGACAGGGGCTGCACAACTAGTGCCCCTTCTTGTATCCCCACTTCTTGTGCTTCTTCTTGCCTCCCTTCTTGCCGTACTTGCTCTTGTGACTGTGATGCTTCTTCTTTCCTCCTTTCTTCTTGTGGCCCTTGCTCGACTTGTGGTGCTTTCCAGAGGACTTCTTTCCCTTCTTTCCCCACTTCTTGGACTTCTTCCCCTTCTTCTTGTGTCCCTTCTTGAAGCTTTTGCCCTTCTTCTTCTTCCACTTCTTCTTTTTGCCCCCCTTCTTTTCTTTGTGGCCTGATGAGTACTTTTTGTCATGGAAGTGCTTGATCTTTTTCTTCTCGTTAAGCTTATGGATATCATGCTTACCTTTGGTCGAGTGCCCCTTGTCGTACTTACCCTTCTTCACATACTTGTGACCCTTCTTACCCTTCTTGCCCTTTTTGTGCTTCTTGAAGTAACCCCCTTCATCTTTGTGCTTTTTCTTCTTTCCCTTCTTCATGGCATACTTTTTCTTGTGTTTGTCTTTTTTATGGTGGCCTTTCTTACCCTTCCATTTCTTGTGCTTTCCCTCGTACCCCTTCTTCATTTTCTTGCCCTTCTTTTTGTGCTTCTTGGACTTGTGCTTCTTTCCCCCGCCCTTTTTCCACTTCTTCTTGGAGGCGGCCACCTCCATGTCCGCGGGCGGCGCCACGGCGTTGACGCTCTGGGCGGAGGGCGCCTTGAGGAGCTCCGCCAGCGCGGCGCCCGCGCCGCCGCCAGCCGCTCCCAGCAGCCCCGGGACGCCGCCCGTCACATTGGCGGCGACCACCGACGATGCGGCGGGCGCGAGGTCCTCCACGGCCGACCGCCAGCCCAGCTCGCCGTCATCGCCGCTGTCAGGGGAGAGCAGAGAGGGCACGTCAGAGAAACCATCAAACTGATCAAACTCACCGCGTTGTACCTGCTACAGATTGGCTGGCACCGCAAAGCAACGACCGGTGATGGCTTTGGACGGCGGACTAAGGAAACTATATCTCGCCGTCCGAACGCCAGTGAGCAGGGGATGCTCAGGTACTCACCTGATGGGCAGAAGACGGGCAGAGGAGCTCCAGGGTCCCCAGGAGGCCAGCAGCAGCAGGCCGAGGGTGAGGGCGGAGGGGCGCGCCGCCCACCTCAACACCATGGCAGCGAGTGAGTGCCGCCGACAGCGCGCCAGCCCGTTTTATTCCACTCGAAGCTGGCCTCTCTCTCCCAGCATCCACCAAAGTCCTCAGATTTTTTCCCATCATCCCCCGTCCCCTTCGCCTCCCTCTCCCATCTGTTTTGAAACGCGCCGTGGGGTCTGCCTAATCGATGTGGAATGAAGCGATTATAACTGGCGGGGCGAGAGCGAGCGCGCGGGCGGGCGCACCGAGGCACACGAGGTAAAAAGTGTCGCGCCGGCTGGCCTCAGACTTGCCTTCTCTGTCTGACCGGGCTGGCCCTGCAGAGATGACCTGCACTCGGACGGGGAGTTCAAAGCAAGGGAGGTCCAAGTATGCGAGTTCTGAGGAAGAGCAATCTACCTAGAATCCACGTCGAGTCTACGTGAAATAAATCAATTGCGTGGATTCTACGCCGAGTCTACGTGAACAACAAGACGCAGTTTTATAACACGGGGAGCGGGGTTGAGCTCCGACTAGCGCTGTGGCCCCCAGACCTCAGACCTAAATCCACTTTCCAACCATCGTCCGCATTCAAATTTTTTAATTGAAAGCGTGGGTGGCGTGGGGGCGTGTTCAAGGTCAGCCGTATCCCGTAGCCCTGCTTCCACCCCGCCCTCCCCTGCCATCCTGCCCAGGGTGGTGCGGGCGGCGGGCGGAGGGCGGCGGGCGCGCCGTGACACATCACTATTCGCGGGGCGCGCCGGGGCCACGGGTCTGACCGGCCCCGAATACACGCGATAATTAGATTTTGCTCTGCCACGCTACCGCCGCAGCGCGCCTGCACTTTGTAGACCAGTCTGTCGGCGGCGGTCGTCCCGGCGGGACCCCGGGGCCCGGGACTCGGGGCTGTTCCTCCTCCGGGAGGGTTGGGGCCAGGACCATCAGGACCCAGCAGACTCTGGATCTGCTGTCGCTGAAACTCCAGACAAGTCCAGCGTTTCGCGGTAGGTGGGCCGTGGAAGTCAGACCTCCGACAACCCAAGAGAGGCGCCTTTACCGACAGGGGCTGCTGCTTATGCAGGAATACGCGGTGCAATATGCATAGTTGGGTTCGCTGTGTTCTTCGTCGGTAAGACCACCTGTCCGTCATTCTATCATTCAGGTCGGAAACGAAACAGCTCTCGACCAAGATCCGTCACTCATAGCGCAAACAAGCACGTCGGCAGATTGGGTGGAAGAACATGGGGATAGGGCGCATGTCCTGTGGCGCGATGCACACCGAGGACCGTCCGCGGAGGACTCTGCCATCGCGTTCAACAGGCCAGCATACCACACCAAGGTGCCAAACGGCCATTGCAGATCGAGAAGCGTTCGTTGCGCCAAAGCGTGACAAACCGACGAGCTGATCGACAGGCCTGCGCCTTGCGCCACTGACCCTCTGGCCCCCACCCCTCCTGGGTGCCTCCCTCCTCTCCGTCCGGCGGGCGCGCAGCTGCTGCAGCCGCCGCCGCCGCTGCATCTAGGGGTGAAGGACCTACAAGGACGACCCCCTCTGGAATCCACCAAAAGCGGCCGCACCGCGCCGCGACCACCGATGGTGCCGTAGGTTGGGCTGCCTAACCTCCCGGCGCCCCGCGCGACGGTGACCGGGGCGACCGCGCAACCCTGAGGAGGACTCGAACACAACGCTTTGGAATGATCATTCCCCCGTCCAATTTCGTCACTTCAATAAGAAAAGTATGGAGATTACTTTCAACTCTTGGGCGTTGGCCGTGAGGCGCCATGGTCCGAGATTATCCAGAAAGTACGTCCGTATCAGCCAAGTTCAGCCTCTGCAGGCTCTCATAGCGCCTGATGGGTAGGCAATGTCTTGCGTGCAGTGCATACGTGCACTGCGGGTTGGCCTACCCTGAGTCCCACAGGCGCCGAGCTCCCCTACTCATAATTTACCGAATCGATCTGAGATAAAACGGACGTACTTTCTTGGCGATCCCATAGGCAAACACGGTACAGGGTGTGCAGGCTGTGCAGGATGTGCGAGCTCCGCAGGTCCACGAGAATCGCCCGCTCCGCACTCTTGAGGTATATCTAGGAAGGATGCACCCAGGATGCACCGAGACCATCAGCACAACAAGTATGAAGATTTCGATGGTGCGACTCGGCGCCTGCCGCCTGCCGCCAGCCGCGCTGGGACTGGGGGAACCTCGGTGGCACCTCTGTGTCCGGCAGCAGCTCCGGTCTGGGGCGTGCGGCGCGAGCCTCCCCTCCGCCCGGCCTGGCCTCGGCTGCCTTGGCGGCTCCTGGTAATTGGACACTCAAATTGGGTGGAAAATTCGTCGCTTTTGCGACACGGTCCTGATACCTGGTGCTGCCGGCCCTATATAAACCCCCACCGCCGTGGTCGGACAGGCATTCCTCGTCTGACACTGACACCAACCTGACGACACCATGTGGCTCCTGCGGCCAGCACTGTGGCTGCTCCTGGCGGCGTGCACCGTCGCCGCTCCCCTCCCCGCCGGGCCGGCCGCTGCCGCGATCGTCCCCTCCGCCAACGTGACCAGGAAGGACCAGGACTCGTCGGCGACCGCCTCCGGCTACATCTACCGGAAGGACGGCAACAAGCCGGCGCTGTTCTTGAAGCTGGGCGCTGGCCAGGGCTTGGGCCAGGGTCAGGAGTCCGACGCCATCGTGTTCGACGCGCCGCAGTACCAGCTGCAGCACCAGCAGCAACGGCTGCAAAAGCAACAGCAGCAACAGCGACCCCAGAAGCCTCTCTACTCCGGTAGGTTGGGCCTCGACGGCCACCTGGACAATGTGGAACACTCGTTCGGATCCAGTGCAGTTGCAGGCCTGGGCTCCAGCTCCGGCTCCAGCTCCGGTTCCAGCTCCGGCTCCAGCTCCGGCAACGAGTTTGTCGTTGGAGGAACTTTGGGAGTTGGTGGTCACGAGACAGGTCACCAGGACAGCCCCAACTTCGGACCGGATCATCTTGATCTCCCCGGTGGCCATGGAGGACACGGCGCCGAGGAGAGTGGCGGGGGCCTGGGCGGAGGCCTGGGTGGGGGCCTGGGTGGAGGGCTAGACGAGCACCTCAGTGACGGCCCATCCGGCTTTCCTCATGGCCCCATCCACGGCCTGGGCGATGCGGCCGAGGACTACATAAGCAGCGTCCCCGCCGCACTCAAGTCGGCGCGCGACGTCCACCTCGGCCCGAAGGGCCACAAACACCGCGCACAACTCCACGCCCGTGCAGACGAGGACTACGGCGCTGCCTTCCAGACGGAGGACTTCACAGCACTTAAGGCCATCGGCGAGGAGTACAGCCCGTCGGCGTTCAAGGTGGACGCCGGCGATCACGAGGACCTCGTTGAGCAGGTCGGGCACAGCGTGGGAGGGCATGGTGGCGGTGCCCACGGCGGTGGCGGCCACAGCGCTCCCCTCAAGTCCCACGATGACTACCACCACGGCTACGGCGGCGGCCACGGCGGCGGCGGCCACGGCGGCGGTGGCCACGGCGGCGGCGGCGGGGGTGGCGGCGGAGGTGGCAAAAGCTTCTCCGCGGGCGGTGGCTCCAAGCACTCGGGCGACAAGTATTCGTCTCACGGCAGCAAGGCAAGCAAGGGGCACAAGTCCACCAAATCGTACGGCGGCGGCGAGGCGGGGGCGCACGGCAGCGACGCGCACAAGGGCACCTTCGCCAAGGCGAGCGGCGCCAAGAAGGTGCACCAGGACGAGGCCAGCAAGTACGGCGACCACCACACGAGCAGCAAGGGCGGCGGAGGCGCCAAGCACGGCGAGAAGGGCCACGGCAAGAAGGGGCACAAGTCCACCGGCTACCACAACGTGTACAACAAGGATGAGTTCAAGAAGGACACGTCGTTCTACGACTCCAACTCCAAGGGTGGTCAGCACCACAAGGGCGGCGACTACGCGGCTACTCACGGCGGAAAGAGCGGCGCCAACAAGAAGGGCGGCCACCACGGCTCCGCCTATGACGAGGGCCACAAGGGCAAGAAGTCCCACGTGGACAAGGGCAAGGAGAGCGACGATCACAAGGCCAATAAGGGCTCTGCTAGTTCCGAGGCCAAGTACGGCCACAAGGAGGACTATGGAAAGAAGGACGGAGCTTCGTCCGGGAAGAAATACGCCCACAAGTCTGGTGGAGGCGGCGGCCACGGCGGTGGCGGCGGTGGTGGCTACGGTGGTCACCACTGACGGGGTGCTCAGGACCAGGTCCTTCACTGGTGAGACGGGAGTGGAAATGGTAGTCAGAGTGGCGCGTTCGCACTGTGCCTCGCCAGCGTTGTCGTCTGTGATAGTGAGTGTTGAGTGTTGATTGCTCAGTAGTGCAGTAACGTCCGTTTTTGATGGGTTGATTGTCGTTGTTGTTTGTGGTTGTTTTTGCTTTTTTCAGGCTTGGATCAAAACTTATTGTTGTTTATATACCCTAAGTATCTGTATTGTTATATATGCCAAGTTTTTATTGTTGTTGAATATTATTTATGTTAAACATTTAAGTACTCTAAGATGCTGATCATATAATGTGTTGGGACTAGTCCTCATTAAAAATTGTTACTACATAAATAGAAATTTTTCTTTATTTGAGATGGCACAGTTGATTAATATATAGACCAAGTATATATATAAAATGGATGCATACAGACATAATTAGCTGCTGTGGCTACTGAGTTTAAAGTGAATTTATAATCCACTCCAAGAACCTGAAAGGAGTTTATTTTTATTTTTTTTTAAAGAGACCATAAGTGGAAACAATGAACAAATTTTTCATGAAAACTTATTCAAAATTTCATGAAAATGGAATTTATTTCACCCACAACATAAGATGTCAGCTCTTCTGATGAACTATTAATATATATGACAAGTAAAGAACGTGAAAAGGTGGAGGTGCTTAAACAAAGAATTGTGAACAGCTCATGCACTGTGCACATTCAGTCGTGGATTGTCACAAAGACACGAATAAATACAGCTTGATAAATACAAAGAAGCTTAAAGCAGCAATAATACAACTTGCATGTTGCATATGTATTGTCACTACCTACACTGGTTGTGATGAAAAATGTGGAAACAAGTTGCTTTCACCAATTTCAGTAGCTACAATTTAGGAACTAAAAGTGGCACACATGAAACATAATTAGCTAAACCTGTTTGGCACTCAGATAAATTATAAGGGGATTTGTTGAAGAACAATAGGCACACTGTCATAATACACCAAAAGTCCTAATAAAATAAAAGGTTACAAAAAACATGTTTTTAAAAAAAATGGGATTCAAGATTCTAGCCTATATTACACTGATTTTGTACGATTTTAAGTCAAATAGCAGTCAATGACAATAGGTGTAATGTAAAATGAGATCACAAATTTGACAGTAGAAGTCTTGTACAAATTTGGAATTAAACACACTGATGTCAAAATCAGTCTGAAATGGCTGTCACAATTATTAGATCCCTACACATAGCCATACTGGGAAGACTTATACTAGAGCAAAAACATTCTGCAGCCACATAATACACAAATACACTTTACACATTCTATCTCTTTAAAAACCAATTAAATTTGCTTTCTGTAAGCTGAGTACTTGAGCTGACTAGGTCAGATAAAGTAACCTAAAATAATAAACGAGTAGTATGTAATTAAAAATGTACAGTATGTACACTGAGTCCGTTATTTACAACAAATCATGAAGAAGATTCCAAAAGATTTCACTCACAGCTTCAGCAGGACAATCTTGTCTTCAGATGACCATGAACAAGCCTCCAAAGATGAAGACACTTCAACTTATTTCATTGTTTTTTGTTTTTTTTAAATGAGAGAAATACAAGAAGCAAAGCATCACTAATAAAAGAAACAAACAACCTCTGTGACCTAGGAAATTAATTACCAAAGAGATTGGCCCTCTAAACAATAGAAGATGAGAATGGGCTTACAAAAGGAAAGGGAAACCTACAATGACTAGTACCAAAATACTATCCAGCCTATCAGTTAGGATTATGGTGATTGGATGATTACATACTTCAGCACTTTACACACAAAAAAAAGAGATTTAAATAAAGTCAAGTCAATTAAAACATACATTTAACATGACATATGCACAAGGCACAACATATACTAAAAATGTCCAAATAAGTCTACAAAACATAAATCTAAGGAAAGCATAAACATTTTCAACAAAATAAAACAACAATGAAAAAGATAACACATGAGTGGCATAAAACCTTATAAATTGACATGATACTCAATTCATTAAAAATATGAAGAGTTACAGTACATACAACGATGAAAAGAATAAGTGTTGTTGATTAAGAGGTCACAAAACGCATGCATAATTTCCACGCAACGTAAGCTTTACGAAGCATCAAGTGGAAGGTATAGTAATGAAAATGTGTGATTGCTGTTTAGTACCGCAAAAATGTTGGATGCTTGATATGAGACATGAACCATGCTTCTCAGAACAGTGGGGCAAATCATAAATACAAGTAGTATTGAGAAAATTGATAGAACAGAACCTGCACTCTCTAATACAATCCTTAGCCCTCAAAAATAATAAAAACAATAACAGCAAAATTCACAATGAGATCACATGGCATTTCCCCCCAAAGATAAAACAAAACAAAAAACTAACAAAAACAATGCTACAAAAATTCCTCTTCTGTCTCACACACTTAAAACATAGTTGCTATAGCCTATGTCTCAATGACTATGACAACTTATATAAATGACGATGAGCATGTTTGAACCAGAACATTCATTAATTCAATGTTTGAGCTTACTGGTGGTGCCTCCATCATGTCCGCCTTTGGACTCTACCTCAAAAGGATTTTCTTCCTCTGAATCAACTCTCAATGTTACTCGAGCTAAAAAATGCCGTTTCTCACCATCAGTATCACTCTCACCATCAAGTTCTGCATCAATATCAGTTGCATCTCCATCATCTGAAGTATAGTCAGATTCACTGGCAGATGTTGATAAATATTCCTGTTCTCTATATTTCATTGAGCTACAGTCAATAATGTTACTGTGAGGAGAAGTTGGTGTGGTAGGGGTTGAGACCGGTGAGGAGTCTCCAAGATCAATTGATTCCAGGTCTTGATTAGAATTTTGACTATCATCACAATTGTTGCCAACAATGGATAAGCAAGAGTCTTCAGAGGCATGCCGCTTGACACTAAAGTCTAGTGCTGTTGAGTTTTCTGCTAGAAACTGCAATAAAATAAAAGGAAAATACCATTGACATATAATTTTTCCACAACATGAATAAGCACAAATATCAATGAGAGGAAAGAACATTTGTGTATGGTATGAACAAACCTCTGAATCAGACATGTGTCTCCCTTCATTACTGTCTGACGTTTTAGGGGATTCCAAAGATTTCATGAGAAGACGGTCATAGCGTTTCTGATCTCTTTGCTGTTCATGTAGAAGTCTTTGATGATGTCTCTGTTCTAAATACTTCTCCATCTCAAACTCATCCATTCTCCTTTGTAGATCATCATGCTGTTGTTGCTGCTGACGATAGCGTTGTTCTCTTTGAGCAATTGCCTGTCTTTCTTTAAAAAGTTGTTGTTGATTCCTGCGTTCACGTTGAATCTGCTCTTCAACTGTCAAACCAAACAAAGATTACATTAAAAAAATTATTCCTTTCCATCACAAGTCCATCAAAAGTTCCATCAAAAGTTCTCACTGCATTCACTTTCTTTAGAACTTTCATTCCTCTACAGTTAAATTAGTTCTAATTTACCATCTCTGTCGACTGAGTTCTTCAACTGATGTACTAGTTGTTGCTTTCTTTGCTGCTCTAATGAGGCTAGCTGCTGCATCGAAGCTCTTGCAGCTGTATCTTGAGCACGTTTCATTTGCACTGCTGCCCAAACGTTTTTCAATTCCCCAGCTAGATCTCTGTCAGGCAATATGTGAAAATGCCTCGCAAAATGAAGACCACGGTTGCGGTTCATAAGCTCAACGAAATCAAGTAACATCAAAACCAGGGCATGAGTTTCCTAAAATTTAAAAAAAAAATAGTATTAGCTGTCAAATTTGAATAAAATTGTGAAACATAGTAAATTAATTGTCTCTACCTGAGGATCTGCAGCATGCTTTCCTTTGGCACGCAGAACTTCTGGGTTCGCCATCACAGCAAAAACCGGGGAATGACTGGGTGGAGAATGTGGTACTTGCATTCCCCCGTAGAGTGGAATATAATCTTCAGGAGTAGAGGGTAGTGCAATCTTTTCCCATGATAGGACATTGATATAGCATGGTTCTTGTGATCCCTGAAAGAAATGAACACACTTAGTATCAAGTGAGAAAGATTTTTAAATTTGTACCATTTAAAGAAGAAAGAAAATGATACCTCCAAATAATCTTGAATACACATATGAGGCTGAGGTGGGTTTCGGAAAGTCTTAGACCCACGACTGCGCTCAGATGACCTGTTTCTAGGCCATGATGGTAATACTTGAGAATTTTCCACCATCCTTGACAGAGAAAAAACACACTTTGTGAGATGGTGAGTAATATTATAATACCCAAATGTGACTTTTAACCTGAGTCCTAAATGACAACAGAGCACACTATCAACAACTCACTATAATTGGAAAATAATGAATAGAATCTAAGACTAATACAACTGTAGACCCAGGAAACAAGTAAAATACTGTCTGCTTGGTACAATAATGAATAAAAAGGTGAGATCACTCTATTTACCTTTTGTGTATTAAGTCTCAACAGGGAAGCTGAGCGAGCAGGGAGACAGGATGATCAAGGACTTTGTCCACTACCTACTCCATATCCACTGATTCTATTTAAAATGTACACAAATATTCATCCCGAATGAAAACAACACTCGTTGACTCCGACTAATGCAACTAAGTTCTTGGCTCAACTGTAAAAGTCGAACATGGTCAGGACTTTTCTCTTTGTACGTCTGTGTGTATATATCCCATCTACCCAGGTCCTTCTTGTTGTTGTTTTCGTTTTACCAATCGTCTGCTGTTTTCACCGTCACCTTTGCGTCATAAATCCCATTCCTCCCATCTGCTTTCTTCAGTCTCAATATGAAAAATTTCAATATAAATAGAACTTTGGTTTTTGTTCTATACGAATGTTAATAATGCGGCAGCAGAAGAAATACAAAACCAGAATGCTGCTATGTCTGCTTGTAGGTTAGGGATTTTTTGTTTACCAAAGAAAACGGAATAATGGACGAATATTTGCTGCTTGTGCTTTTTACGCTTCTCCGTTTAGTTGTTCCTAGGGAATATAATGAACAATGCAAGCAGTTTCTGAAAACCAAAGAAGACGGCAGGGAAATACACTACGATTTAAATAGGTAAGTGCCATTACAGCAGACAAAACCGGCTTTGTTCCAAACGTAAACAATAACTTTCTCTACTTCTGCCAAAAGCAATAATTACTATTACGTGATAAACTAAGTGGCTCGGACGTCAGCGAACAGTCTCTTCCCGTATTACAAGGACGACACTATTCATTCTCTCATTCATCACTCATGGCTCTGCAAATAACAATAAATTCTTTGTTTTATGCTGAAAAACTACTGTTAAAATTCTTTCCATCAGGTTTTTGAAAGTTGTCTATTTATAACATGAACATTTGTTTTTTTTTCTTCAAATATGAAATATGCAACAATTCTTTTTTTTTCTGTACTTTAATTTGATTACTTTTGTTGTTATTGTCCCAATCAGATTTTCAGGAAGATACACAATTGAACTAGAAGTTATTTCGTCTGATGGACTTCGTGGTGGTCCACAATATCAAGTCATGGTTAATCTTTGTCATCCCCTTGTAAATAATGGCCATTGCACTACCAATGGAACAGCATGTATATTTGAAAAAGACACAAATGATATTTATCAATTGAACCACAATGAGTCTATTGGTAAGTTGTTAAAATCTGCCATCACCTTTTTAATTATATAATCAACCTTATTGCTCTTTATCATACTTAGAGAAAATGCAAGGAAATCACCAAGGGGCCCAGTTCAAAAATTCATGCTACCTGATATTTCACGTTGTCTCACTCGGCAGACACATCATTGAGTACCTCTCAGATGAATTTCAAAGAAAATTAATTCCCATTTTTGGAGCAAATTCGCGGCTAGTTCCAGTCTGGATTTTCTTACTTTTTCTCTTGAATCAAAGAGCCCAAAAGATTCCTTTAGATATGTCCTCTTGTTGTTGTTATTATTATTATTAGAACTGAACAATTATTTATGTTCTTACTGTTTTGTTTCAGTCGTAATAAATGGTACCTCAGATACCTTGAATTTTGACTTAATAGATTCACGGTGCAAAAATGATAGTAGTAAACCATTCATTTATCACTTCCATATGCGATGTAACTCAAAGGTATACATTTTTATTCACTTTCCACACTACAAGTACTTTGAAATTATGTTTATTGTTATTTGCTGATAATTTTATGACTTCTTAATTCAGGATGAAAACCCATCTCCAAAATTTTTGGGAGAGTGGACTGGGTTTGGCAGTTGTGAAGTCCATATATATGGGCTTGCTGGAGGATACTGTGGAATTTTTGAGGATGAAGTACCTTGTGGTGTCCAATTAGAGCACAATGTGACACTAGATTTGAGACCATTAAGGTCAAGCACGTTTTGGACAACCCGTGATCCTATTAGTAATAAGACATACCAAGTAAGTTATTTTCTTTTTATTCCTGTGTTTCTTACTTAAGTATTTTAGATGAGTACCTGTGAAAATTCTGAGGTGTGTGTTATTTTTCAATCTGCCACTTTCTTGTTCTTTTAGTTAAATATATGTGGACCAGTGAGAAAAGGTGCATGTAACAGTACAGCTTCTTTATGTGAAATTGATGAGGTATCAAATAAAACAACAGTTCTTGCGGATACCATGTATGCATTTTACAGTCGTCTTATAGGCATTGTGATTGGCTTTGCCAAAAAAGATAGAGGTATGTTTTGTTTTGATTAAGTGATAAATATACTGCTGATAATAAGTGTTGAATTTAAACAATGTTTTGTATTTGAAACAAAGGACGTGGTAAAGCAGAAATTGCTTTGCAATGTGTCCCTGACAATGAAGATTTTCACCAGCCAGTAATATCTTACAAAGTCAATAAGAAAAAAACAAAATCTTTTTTGATGGAAACTCCAATAGGTTGTTTGGCTCCTCCTCCTCTATGTATTGTGAGTACATGTTTGTATATGTATGTTGTGGGTGATGTTGAATGTCGGGAAACATCATGGTACATTTTCAGACTGGATTAATTTACTGTACATAATGCGGGTAATGTTGACAACATCCAGAGCATGTTGGGTAATCCTATTGCCTCAGTTACGCAAGTAATGTCCTCAATAGGATACTATCTTGGTAAGTGATCCTTCAGTGATCCGAACCGTCTAGAGAGAGTCTAAGCCATACTTCTTGCCTCCTTTCAGCACAATTGGCCTACCTTTGTCTGATTTTGAAGTAATTTAATGGAACTACATTGATTTATTCTCTTAGGTGCAGGCTTGCACACTGATGAATATGAATGAAATTTACAAATATGTCAAACATTACCCAATACCCTTGCCAAATTTGTCACACAAATTATAAAATTCAGCATTACCCTAGAAATGCCAATTTAGCTGGGTAATGTCTAGAATTTTCACATGACCCAATATCTCCTGCTAATGTCAATGTTACCTGTCTAATGTAGGGCATTTCAATAAAAGTGCAGTGCCATAAACTTACTCATTTGAAAACACTGTCCTAATTAATCCTTACTGGTTTTTATAGGCTGTTGACGAAGACACTGGACAACAGTACAATTTGTATTCTATGGCCGGTCAGGTCCTAGAATTTGACTATGGTGCTTCAAAAGTAATAATTTCTGTATGTGGTCCAATCTACCCAAAGAAGGATCCAAAATTACCGTGTTCAGGACCAGGATTTGCCTCTTGTCAAATACGTGGGAAGACTGTTATACGAGTCATGGGTGTGCAGGGACAGGCACCAGAAGTGATCACTGACAGAAGTAACAAAAACCATAGTTTTATTCGTTTTGTTTTCCCAGGTAAGAGAGCGGAGCTTACCATTTCAAAACAAAATTACTGGTTACTATCCTTTTATAATTATAACTAAGAAACTCTTCATTCCTCTTCAGATGGTGATCGTTGTGGTTTTGGCAAACCTGGGCAGAGATATAAGACTTACTTGGAACTCTACTGTGAAACAATGCCTAATTTAATAAAAATAGAAGAATCTGGGTGTGATATGTATGTAAGGCATGTAACACCAGCAGCGTGTCCAAACAGGGTAATGAGATTTAGTATTGTGACCCATAGAAATTTCAGCTCTATTTTGCTCTACTTCCATTTTTGTTTCTTGAATTTTGTTCTGCCTTATTAATGCTTTTTTTGTTTTTGTTTTTTATACATTCCATACATATACATATATTTTATAAAGGTAGATGAATTTGCTGTTGCTTTCTGCTACCTAGATGTTGCTCTTCTTCACCTCATGTAATGTAGTTCACTTGCTGTTTATGACTGCACACACACATGTTGTTTACTATTGTCCATACAAATTGACCTGTGAGTGATTCTTTATTTATGTTGTAGGATGTTGTTGGAAAAGATTGTAGAATACAATCTCCACTTGACAGTTCAACCATTGATCTTAATGATTTAAGAAATGAATCAGATATTTTATGTCCAGTGTTAACCAATAATGTTAAGCCTCAATTAAGATTCAACCTATGTGGTCCTCTTGTAAAGCCATGCAATGGCAACACAAATACCAGTGTATGCTGGTATAAAGGAGATACAGAATATCCAATAGGTAGGAGTCTATATTTAATAGACTCAGTTATGTTAGAATTATTATTTTTCTTCTGATTATCCCATAATACATTTTCTTATCATGTTTTGATCAGGTCCACCAGCAACAATTCCGAAGTACTATGACGGAATAATAAAATTTGACTTGTATGGCCCTCCTTGTGAGCTTGGAAAGGAATATACAAAAGTGACCATCATGTTGTATTGTGATTTATTAGCTAAAACAATCCAACACAGCAACCTCGACTTCATTGCAGCAGTAAGGAAAATACTTTTTCTGTCAAAATCCTTGAAAAATAGCCTGGCAGTCGTAATCTTATTTCTGATTCTCCTTTCACAGCAGGATTGTCATTTTTATGTGGTATGGAGGACAAACAAAGTGTGTGCACGCTATGTGGAAGAGGGAAAGTGTAATGTTAGGAGTGATGTATCAGGAAACTGGTATGACCTATCCACTCTATCAAATCCTGAATTGGAACATAAAATATCTGTGCTAAATGAAAATTCGGGGGACAAAATGTATATTATTGTAAACATTTGTGGTTCTTTTGAAAATAAAGATGGTAATCATTGCCCCACTTATTCTGAAATTTGTTGGCACCGGCGGGCAAATGATTCAGTTTCAAAAGATAGGTAAGTAAAAGTTTTTTAAGAGAAGCTTTTCTTCTACTGCAGTTTTACATTTTATTATCAAAGCACATGTCTATTCATTAGATTCATCAGCCTTGGAGCAAAGGATGACACAGGCCCCTTCATAGATGATCAGAACCCTACGAAAAACTCCTTAAGAATAAATCTGAAAAATGGCGATCTCTGTGACAATAACAAGAAGCAGCGATACTCATCAACTATAACTTTTATCTGTGATCCACTGGTAACAAAAATAGTGATACTCTTCTAAACGTTTTAAATTTCAACTTATAATACCACTACTATGAAATTAATTTACCTTTTATTTTGAAGGAATACAACTCATCAGAAATAACTGGAGAGTTATCTTCTCCTTGTCACTTTGAATTTCTGTGGAAAACAAAAGATGCATGTTCAGCAAGTTATAATGAGAGGTACAAGGAGAAAAAAAGGAGTTGTGGAGCTGTAAATAAAAAGAGCCTCAAGAGGTACATTTTAAAACTATTTCATGCAATATTTTGCAAGTGCTTTCTTGCTTTGCAATAAGTCAAAATGTGTGTCTTTCTTTTTGCAGGTTCAATTTGAGTCCTCTTAAAAATAAGACATGGATTATGCCCATCTCACCTCCAGCCTACCCTAAAACTGCCTTTGCACTTTTGTCAGTGTGCTCCAAACTTCCTAAGCTAGAGTTCGGAGACTGCGGACTCAATTCTGGTATACATGATTATCTATGATTTTTTAGTTCTAAGCTATAATAACATGTAAAATTCTATTGACCAAAGCTTTATATCTGTGCAGGATCTTGCATTCAGAATTTTACAACAGTCTCCAGTGTAGGTGTGTTTAATGATGATCTCCATCACATTGGCAACCAGTTGGTTCTTACTTATCTGAGTGGAAACCCATGTGAAGAAACAAGTATTTTTCGAACCGAAATTACTTTTCTATGCACTAATGAGTTTTTTCCAAGAAATGGGCCTCAGTATGTTGGTGTTGATAAATGTGTTCAACACTTTGTGTTTTTCACAGATTTGGCCTGTGAAGAAAACACTGTGAGTTTAGAGCAAATAGTTAGAATTTATGCCAAGTGTATACCGTGTATACCGTGTCTAAGTGTGACCGCTCTTAAGATTGCCTGTACTATTTTTGTAATTGTCATATAATAATAGTGTACATTTTATTTCATAGCTATTCTGCTCGGTTGATACCCCATTCTATGGAGATGGGGTTGATATTTCACTAGTCAGTTTAATGCAGCCAACAGCTCCTTATCGAGTAGAGTCACCTGATGGCCACGTATTTCTTATAAATGTCTGTGGTTCACTGCCAAGATTTAGTAGAGAAGGTTGTAAAGAGGGAGCATCAATATGCATGCTGCACTCTGACTCGCGATTTCCAATTGAGAAACCTTTGGTAAGGCTTTCACATAATTAAAGGAAGTGCTTTTTGACATTATTACTCGTAACATTTCTGTCACATGCCTTTAAATATCTTGATACAGAGCCTAGGTACACCTTATGGCAGACCTTATCTTGATCACCCACCTGGTGACAGAAAGCCACAAGTAGTATGGCAGTATTATGGAGAGGAGCCTTGTCCTTTTCCCTCCAAGGGGAAGGCCAGTGCTACTATTCGTTTCATTTGTGACCCCAGCATTGGTCCTGTAAGCATCTTGTCTCTTGTGGGATTATATTCTTTACCATTAGATGTAATCCTCAATTGTTTACTTTTCTATGCCTTATATCTTTTAATTTGCTTCTTTTCACTATTAAGGGAAGGCCAAAGTATGAAGGGAAAGGAACTGGAGACTGTAATTACCTCTTTTCATGGAATACAAGTGTTGTCTGCATTGAAGACAGAGTCGAATTCGATCGCCAAAACTGTCTACTAACGAACTATGGTACACATGAAACCTTTAATCTAACGGGATTATATCCAGAGAGTGTACTAAAGGTAAAAAAAGGGGGAAAAAATAGGAAAATGGGTTTACTCCGTTTACTCACTTAAAATTTTTAAACATATCTCTTTTTTAATATTTTAATTTTATTTTTTGAAGGATATGGTCAAAGGATTAAAGCCAAGTCTGACTGGAGAGAATCTATTTGTCTATTTATGTGCCTGGCCACAGTATTGGATGGATGTAGCATCATCAGAAACTATTGAGTGTAAAGACACAGCTGTTTGTGCTCACCTTGGAAATGGCTTCATGAATTTCACTGGCTTTGGGTACCAACACTTTGCATATTATGACAGCAGTAATAACACCGTCAAAATATTTTTCCGTGGTACTTATCGGAACACTTGTGCTGACAGAGGTGTGTACCTTGTTCTGAACTATTTTTATACTATGAATTTTTTAAAAGGGCATGAATGTGTTGGTACTTATATTGGTGGTGTTTACAACAGAAATTTCAGGTGCTGAAATCTGGTTTCCTTGTGCCTCAGATAGACGAATGCACAAGCCAAAGCTGTTGGCGGTGAGTAAAAACAATTTTATTTTGATAGTTCTCTTTATTTTATAATAAAAAGAGGGATGGGTGAAAAATAATATACAAATGATTTATATGAGTACAGAGATTGTTTCCACTAAATTTAATTAATCATACTAGATGACAAGTTTCACACGGTATAAGAAATTACCAATTTTTTTTATATTATTGAAATAAATCTAGGCTTAACTGAATACTTACACACAAACACACACACATAATATGATGTCTTCATCTAATAATACCTTCATTACTAACTATGAGCAACTGCAAACAGTCTTATGTCATTCACTCTACAATATCACATTTATACAGACACTAACTATATACATGACATTCACACATCACAAAGTCAAACACACATAAAAATATTTACCATATGTGTCACAAACTCTTTGTTAACTTATACCATGCTAGTTCAAACATTTAAGTCTTTTGAGCGTTATCGTTGATGACAGCACATCAGTCTTTAAAAATTACATTCTAGCATATATCAGTATTTAATTCCTTGATCCTAAGGAAGCTATGTCTGATCACTGGCTTGACAAGCAGTAAAACACTGGGCATATCTACTTATAGTTCAGGTACTTAACAATGAGACACAAAATGTATTCTCAATGAAACTGAGATCGTAATTTGAGACAGTAAATTGTACGGACATGCACTATGGCACAGATTATCACGAATATTAATCTACACACCATAGTATTTTAGCCAACAGCTGCTGCGGTTCCATTTGTTCCATGAGAAGGAATAGGAACTTTCCTAGGAGCAGAGATTACTTCATTTAAGGCATTCTTAATTGAAAGGGGATCAGTCACATTAGCCTCAGCAGGTGGAGTAGTTACAGGTGGCATGCCGTTGGGCTCACAAATAAGTTCAATTTTGTCATCGGTTGGCTTTCCATTCATGTGCTTTGCATTGCGATTGACTAGACCCATGCTACCTTTCATAGCTTTAGGTGGATGAGGAAGAGCGTAACGAAGCTTTTTCCAGAACCAGGGATCACCCCATTTAACATAGGTGTTCATATTAAGATAGGCACGTAGTTCCGGGTCTAAATTTTCAGTTGGTCCAATATCTCCCAGGAGCACTACAATAACACGAGCCCTTCCTTCACTAAGTGCTTGACAGTGAGCAGCTCTGAACTCCATCCTTCCCCAAACACTTTCCAAAAAGTTTGGCGAGAGAACAACTAGGGTGCGTTTTGAGTCTTCAACTGATCTAGTGATTTGATTAGGAATCCATTCTCCAGCTACCCAGTCCCGATAGTGAAGACAAAGTTTGAAAGGCATTGGTCCTCCTTCTAAACCAGGTACGAGTTCATTCACCTTTCAAAGAAAAAGTGGTCAATTAGTAAGTTTCTCTTCTAAAGTTTAAACCATGAAAAGCACAATCCATTACAGCAATAGATACTTACAACAAATTCCTCATCTTTGTGAGAGTATGAAACAAAGGCATCATATAATTTGTCCTTATCAAGCTCCTCTTCGGTGACAAACCAAAGGCACAAATTGTGAGCAAAGAGCCATGCCTTAATTTCATGGTTGAATCTGTAGTAAACAGCAAATGCTCCTCCAATCAGCCCTCCCAGCAGAAGAGCGATGACAAGCGATGCCCACACTACACTACTAGCTTGCGAGCATAACCCAGAAGCAGTGAGTTCTGACAAGAGCTGACCATCAGTACATTTGATTTCTTTCGGGCTTGATATCTGGTGAAGCATATTATGATGAATGAAAATTAGTCTTAGAAAAAGGGGCTTTATGGGATGAAACATTTAGTTACATAAACATATCTTACCTGTGTATAGTGAGTTTGCACAAAGCTTACAAGCGGCTGAAGCTGGCAATCACATTTCCATGGATTATCATGTAAGGCAATGTTTGTGAGATTTGTTAAATTAGAAAATAATTGCATTGTCTGCAATTCTACAACTGTCAGGTTGTTGTGGTTCAGTTCAATCATCTGTAAAACGAATGCATTTTATTAGTACAAAAAACTTTTATTTCCAAAATAAATCTTTCATTTTTAGCAAAGAGACTCACTTGCATAATCTGAGGCATCAGTGTTATATTATTCAGCCTTGTTATATTGTTGTGTCCTAGAGCCAATTTTGAAATCATTTGATAGCCAGGAAAAGAGAAATCAGGGAGTGCATTCAGTCGATTGTGAGTAAGATAAAGTTCAGTATGATTTGACTGGGAATGTGTTGGTAATTCAGCAGGTGCTACGGTCAAGTTTTTGCCTATGCAATCAACAATAATAGCAGCATCAGCAGCTCGGAATTCACATTCACAGGGATATGGGCATGTCAGTGTCTCATTGAGTGAAGTTATAGGACAGGTTACAGCTCTTGAGGCCACTTTCACCACTGGCTCATCTTTCCAATTTTCTGGAGTTGCACACGCCAAATTTCCTGGCTCAAAATCTACAATATCCAGCACCTGAAACAGACAGAATTTTCACAGTAAATATCTTTATAATGTACATTTAGGTATAAGAATAACTATCTTTTAGTAGTAGTTGTCCCTACCTCAGGAGCTATCTGCTTTTCAAGGTACCTCAGGAAGTCATAGTTTGAACAATTACATGATAGAGGATTTCCATCCAAAAGCCACCTTGATCTTTTGCTGTTGGGATCCTTTTGTTGAATTAAAGCCCATGCTTCAGCCCCATTTAAATCAATTACTGAAATTTTGTTGTTGCGTAAATCAATTTCACGATTATGAGGAGGTACAAAAGCATCAGTATAGAGATGCAGTGCCTGAAGTGCATTGTGACTCAAGTTCAGTACACTTAAATGATGCATATTCAGCCTCCAATCAGCAAAGATGGAGGGAATAGAATTATTAAACAAATCAATTTTTGTGAGGTGCACACAATTCTTCAAAGGGGAAGTATCTCCAAATTCACTGTGTGTACGAGGACCTCCCTCGGTGTATCCCTCATTATCCAGAAATGATAATTTGTTGTTTGCCCAGTTCAAAATTTTTAGGTTGCATGTTGATGAAAATGCGTTGATATCCACGTGACGAAGACCATTGTTCTGCATATTTAACTCCTCCAAATTGTCTAAGCCAGTAAATGCATTTCTAAAATAAAATAAAAATTCAGATCAGTCCAAGTCCAAGACGAAAAACATTTGTATAGAAAAGGCAACAAGCTTGTACTTACGATGTGAGGTTCATTACTCTGTTGAATGATAGATCAAGGAATTTTAACTTTTTACATTGACCAAAAATGCTGTCGGTCAATGAATAAATCTGATTTGAGCCTAAGTCAAGCCTTTCCAATTCAACTGCATTTTGGAACAGTTGTGGTGGAATTTCCTTTAGTTGGTTATTTTGCAGATTTATGTTATGCAAGCTTGTTGAACCCCAAAAGATATCCTCTGGAATTTCTTTCAAGCCATCATTGTTTAGATCAACTGTTTTTAAGTTGGGTAGGTTTGAAAATAATCCACTGGGAAGCTGGAAGTTTGGCTCTCGGCTGTCAGAAAGCTGGACCGTAGCTAGATTTTTGTTGGTACTAAATAGTCCAACCGGCAATGTTTTAAAATTATTTCCCTTCAGACTAAGATTCTTCAAGCTTGTCAAATAAGTAAAAATATCAGCTGGCAGTGAAGTCAACCCATTATGGCGAAGGTCAAGTGCTGTCAGACTAGTGAGATCTCGAAACATCTCAGGTGATAAGTTTGATAGCTTGTTCTTCCATAAATTGAGCAAATTTAGTTTCTTCAGATTTCGAAACAAATCTACAGGAATAGTCATCAGTTCATTCTTTCCCAGGTCTAAGGTCTCTAAACTAAGAACTGGTTGGAATAAGTCACTTGGAGGCTGAACAAGATTGTTTAACAAGTACAGCTGCTGCAGATGTGGCATATCCATAAGAAGATCATTCGGGAGAGTTGTCAAACCATTGTTTGCCAAAGTTAGTGACGTTATTCCTGTCAGGCCTTTAAATAGCCTTCTTTCTAAAGTATCATTAAAACTGCGATATGACTTGAAGGTAAATGTCTGGATTTTCGCAGGATAGCGGAGCTAGAAAACATAAAAAATATAATGGCATCTTCTGTTTATAATAAAAAGAATGATATTGTAAATTTGTAACTGAACTCAGCTTACCTGCAGAAGATCTGTGAAGGGTACATCTGGAAGTGGACAAAGCCTAAAGTCCAGTAAAGCGCCAGCATCAATATAAACATTTTTAAGTAGGCTGTAGTCATCAGAATCAGTATTCACTTGACATTGTATGATGGCCTTGCTGTGGGACTTAAGCTGAATGGTAATTTGTTGTTCTCCCTCTCCCGGGCAAGACAGTTCATATTCTTCATGTCCTTCTGGAGAGCAAGAGCAATTGCTAGGACACACAAATTTCTCCGTCAGCGCACTCTTTGCCACAGAAGCCAGTAACACTACAAAAGCAAGCCATTGTAATGTTAACTGGGGTCTTTTCATGTTGTTATTGGAAATCTAATTTCTGGTCCACATGCAGCCTGCAACATAACAAAACAAAATCACATTAAATATTAGAAATACACAAGGTATAAACACAAACACAACATCCACACTGATTATATCTAGTCCTAACAACAAGTTTCTAGGAAAACCTATTCTACTGCCATAATTATTTGTACTTTTTAGCAGATGATACCTTACAACCTTACACCTAAACATAAACATATCTAAACACAACTATACATGAGTAATGTAAGGTGTCATTGCTTTAACTCTCGATTAAGAAATATTAAAGAGATAGCAAGCTGCGCTAGGCGGGGTCGTGAGGCGGCTGAGGTGAGGCCGTCGCTCGCGCTACGCGTTGTTGCGCCGAGCCACTAGCCGAGCGGAGCGCAGCCAAGCCGAGCCGAGCGGAGCCCGAGCCCCGAGCCGAGTCGGCCGCGCTAGTCTACGCTAGTCCTCCCCCTCCCTC
>NW_026267236.1:508156-545195 GCF_000697945.3 Frankliniella occidentalis
GGGGGGGGGAGGAGAGGCTCCAGCTACGCCTCCACCGCGACAGCTCCGCTCAGGCTTTAGGGGGGGATTACTAGCAGCTTCATCAGCGCTAGGGCACGGAGCAGCACAGAGACCAGAGCAGGTACTGAACGTCCTCAGTCCTGTGGGGGGCACCAGGGCCGCGGGAGAGGTTCGGTTCACTGACCCGTCTCCTATCTCTGTAGCAAAAGCAAAGAACACGGATGAGCTTCTCGTACGAAAAAAAGAATATGCGTAGGTGTCGAGTCCCCCTGATTGGCAGATTCTCGCGATTTGCAAGACGCCGGCGATGGAGCCGTCGAGGTCAGCCAGCCCCCCACCCTCTCCCACGACGCACAAACAGCAGAGCGCCCCGTACAGCAGATGCCACCGCATTAGCTAGATTGTGCTTTATTTTCCTTTGTTGAGAAAGTTGATAATTGAACGGAATTGTGTCGTTTCCTTCCGCCTACAGAGAGCGCCATTCCACCCAATTATACGAGGCCGGCAAGGCTTATCAGCTCCCAGTTGGACCGAGGGGGAGGGCGACAGCCGCATCCTCGCGCGTCGTGCACATGGGGGACAGGGGACATCGGGGACTCCATGCACCACGGTTCCGCCCTTTGGGGAGGACCCCGGCCTGGCCTCGAGGTCCTCCGTCTAGTCCTCAGTGGTATGCACTATGATACCCCCCCCCCCTCAAAATAAATATACTGGAGCGAGGCAGTATTCTGCGGTTAATCGAAACACCGTCCACAGCACACGGCGCGCGCCCTGGCTTGGCGGCCCTGACTCGGATCACAACTCTTGGCGCTCTGCACGCGGTGCTGCTTGCCGCCGTCGCAAACGTTTCTTGGAATCAATTCTCGCCAAGCCGAATCAGGGTCACGGGCGGCGGCGGAGTGCATCGCACAGTGTAGAGTGCAAACGCTGCCACTCGAGCTAGCGCGCGCCGCGCGCCAAAAGCACAGGGCAGAGAGTCCTGTTTTATAGTACAGGACTCTAGCAAAGGGATGTCGTGAGCGACGCCGCGGGGGACGTTGAAACTTGGTGATTCTAGCAGCGTGGGGCTGAAGCATGACGTCACCAACCTCTGCGTCACACTCAGCTGGGCACGGCGCACGGCCGCCGCCGGCCCGCGTGGGCGGAGGATGAGGGAGGAGAGGGAAGGGATGCGAGTAAGACCCCCGCGGACCCGGCCGGCCCGATGGGTACCGGCTCCGAGAAGAATGATCGCGAGTGCCGGTCCCGGGGGCGGGGCGCGCGGGTGGCAGGGCGGGGCAGAGGAGTGTTGTGGGGGTCTTATCTCGGCCTGGTCGGAGGGGCCGGCGGTGTCGGTACGGGCGCGGGGCGCAGCACCATACGCGGCGCAGGCCTGTGTTGAGGCCGCCGCCAGACAACGCGGCCGACGGCGCCGCGCCGCCCCGAACCGGGCCGAGATTGCCGAAACGGAACGAAAGGAGTTTGGCAACCAGGAGACGCCGACCTGCGCGGGCTACGAGTTTAGCACCTGCAAACGCGGCGGGCGGGCGACTGTGCGGCCGCCGCCACGCGCCTGCGCCGAAACCAACTCTGACAATTTATTTTCAAGGCTACCCCTCCCTGTAGTGCCCCCCCTCCCCCGCCGCCGTTTTCCATCCGCGACTAACTCGTTGTGTATCGGCGCGGACCGCCGCCACCACCACCACAGCGGACCCGCCGATGTGGGTCGTCGCGCGGTGGCGACGTCTGGAGGGCAGTGAACTCGAGGCGCGCCGCGCCCGCCGTGCTGTGCACCTCGCCGATGTGCCCTCCCTGTCCTCTCGCCGCCCCGCCCCGCCCACGCACCACCACCGGGGATTTCTCGGAACGCGCCGACCCCAGCAGCAGCAGCAGGGCCCCGAGTGGTGCGGACAAAAGCGCGACACGGCTTAGCCGGGCTGAGTGCGAGAGAGAGAAGGGCATTGGCTCTGATCCCCGCATATATGCGCCGGACTGGTCGCGCCGGGCCTCTCGCACATCGCCTCCCGCCGGCTCCGCCCCGCACCACCGCCCTCACCACGGGCGCGACGCGACAACGGGGAGCTCGGCCAGCTCGGCTAATATCCCGACAATCATTATTTGCTCCGCGGCTCACGGCGGTTTCCGGGCGACACCGATCACATCAGCGTCTGTCTGCCTGCGGCTGCCTGTCCACCACCACGTACGCCCCCCAACGATCTACGCACACTCTAAATGGGGAAAGGACAATTTTGTATCTAGGAGAGATGCGTTCTTAAGCACATCTCTAGCGGACGCAAATTTGTATCTAAAAAGTTACAACTTGTACCTAGACTAGGTACAAATAACTTTATTTTGTGTCTAATTTACGTGCAAATTTGCATCCGCTAGAGATAAACTTAGGAAGGCATCCCTCCAAGACAAAATTGTCCTTTACCATTTAGTGTGCAGCGACAGCGCAGCGGCTGGAGGGGCGCGCAGTCTGATCACTAGATAAAGTGTCTGATCCGCCGGGAGCGCACGGGAGATCTAAATGCGCGTGGAGCGATGGAGGGTGTGGGCAGGCAGGCTGGGGGGTACACATACACCTTTTGTACGGCAACTTAAAGTCTAACGAATAAGACATGACTGGATATGATTGAGAATTGCGATTTGGATGCGACTAGGGAAAGACTGTGGGTAGGCGAATCCGTTAAGCATTTGGCTGTGCACATCTGTACACTTTTTGTTGGAACAAATTTGAACATAACTATGCACAAATTGTAGAAAGTTATGCATAGAATTGGGCCGCGTACCGAGTGTTCCTTTACAATCATGCAGATTTACGCACGATTAAATGCATTGGTCTGCTTATGGATGCGACTGGACAACTAGCAGGAAATGTCTGGAAGGGAAGGGACTCTATAATGACCGGAAAATACATATAGAAATGAGCCCTGTTCACTGACGGGTCAAAAGGATGTAGCCTTCAGGTTAGGCCCTTCGGCGTTGCCACATCGCTCGGGCCGTCCCCTTTGAAGGTGCGTAAACCACGATGCAGTAGGGGTGCAGGGGCAGGGCTCCAGGGCGGCCCCGGGCGCCGCCGCGGAGGTGCGTATTTCCCGTGTCTGGAGCGTTTTTGAGGAAGTGTGTCTCGTCGGAGGTTCTCCGCCGCCCCGAGGACGGCGACGGCGGAGCTGGCGGCAGGCCATGCTGAACCCGGATTAGCAAGAAGCAAGTAACAGGGGCGTAGCTAGTTCCGAGAAAAGGGGGAAACGATAACAGCTTGAGCCAAAAAAATATTACCAGGAAAGTAAAGTACTACTGACTGTATCATCGTTATATCAAGCTATCGCAATGATTGAAGGGCAAGGCCCAGCTCGCGGGTGGCGCGGGAGCAGCCCCAGCCGTAGTCATGCTGCCCCCGCGCCGCCCCGCGCTGCAGCCGGTGGGGTCGTCGCCCAGCGGCCGCGACGCTATCGTGGACGTAGGCCCTCCGAAACCAAGGATAACGGACAGAAATAAAAATAGCGCTGCTCTCTTAGGTCCGTGGAAGGCCTTGAACCTCGAACTCGGGTTATGACGCATGCATTCGGAGCAACGGGGGGCAGCGCTCCGCTCAGGCGAGGCGGGGGCGGGCGCCGTTGAGGTAGGCCAGCCGTCGGCAGCGCTGCTTGCGGGCTGCCTGCCTCGTCCCGCCCCGCCGCCCCGGCGCGTGGGCGTGCGAGCCGCGCTGTGCTGCAGTTTGGGACCTTTGGGCGTGAGTGAGTACGTGCGTGCAGCGACAAGGGCTGGAGAGGTCGCACCTAGACACACGCTGCGTCGCTGAGCCGGCCCCGGGCCGGGAATTCCAAGACTGAACCTCCTCTCACCTGATGCCGGGCTGGGCTGGGCTGTCTCGACTGGGCGCGGCGGGGCGGGGTGGCCGGCAGCGGTGGGGCGGGAGAAAGAGCCCGCAGGAGAGCTGTCCGGCAAGGTCAGGACTCCCGAGGACGACTGGACGTGGACGACCACTCTCGTCTCCGAAAAACTGCGCTGGCTGGTGCGACCACGGTTCGCTCGACCGCGTCTTGGCCACTTTTCACGTTGACACTCACACTCACACAGCCACGGCACGGCTCACTGCTGTCCCCACTCTACGTCGCACGACGATGCGCCACACGACACTTTGTCTTGGAAATCTTCTCAAATCACACTCACTGTCCTTCTTCGCTGCTGAACTAAGTCACACGCTCACTGCCATCGTGCTGCTGACGTTTCGGGGCGAGCACCGCGACGTGACGCGAGCGTCACAGGGATGGACGTGACACGGACGTGACGCGAACGTAACGCTACAGCCTCTCGACACGGCGGTCCTGACGCGACTGAGCCTGGCGCTGGCGGCCGGGCGGGGCCGGGCCCGGGCGCGGCGCGGGCACGGCGAGCGGCGGCGCGGCCAGCGGCGAGGGGGAGGGGTGGGGGGAGGAGGGGAGGGCCGGAGGAGGCAGAGAGGTGGGTAGGTCGCCGCCGTACGCCTCGGCTCGACTCGGCTGCTTTCGGCCCGACCCGAACCCGTCTGTACAGTCGCTACCCACTCTGTACGGGTGCGTGCGCGGTGCGTACATGTCGAACACCCGCCTCCCGCCCCGCCCCGCTCCGCGCCGGCGCTGTTGTTGTGATCGTGCGGAATCGGTCTGTTGACGTTAGTGTCACCCTTTGGGCAGCCCTCTAATAGGTTCGCTACCCACTCTGTACGGGTGCGTGCGCGGTGCGTACATGTCGAACACCCGCCTCCCGCCCCGCCCCGCCCCGCCCCGGCGCTGTTGTTGTGATCGTGCGGAATCGGTCTGTTGACGAGGAAAACCGCTGGGCCCCAACAAGTCGCTGCCTCAAGGATCGCGAAAGAGAGAAACTCTTGCTGTAGCGCAATTCTCTTTGCCGGGCGCCAGGAGGCCGGGAGTCGCCTGGCCTAGCCTGGTACGTTAGTGTCACCCTTTAAGCAGCCCTCTAATAGGGGCGCTTCCGGCGCGCAACATCCCTGACCGCTGACCGAACCTCCCTCCCCCCCCCTCCCCCGGACCCGAGAACATTCTCACGCGACACACGACCATCGCCGGTACATTTGTTCGGACGAACCTGTGTCTGTTTCTGGTCGGGGTCAAGGCCCCTGCCGAGCTGCCTGCTCCTCCCGCCCGCGGCGGTGTGGGGACGGTGGGGTCCCAGGCCAGCCGAGTGGGGCCCGCGGGGCGCCGCCGCCTCAATACGTACACTCCGTACATACAGGAACGTGTTTTGGTTCCAAATGGCGCGGCGCCGAAGCGTCGAAGGTGCGGCGCGGTGGGACCGCGGGGCAAGGGGCGTATGCAGCGCGGTTGGGCGGACGGTCCCTCGGCGCGGGACCGCCCCTAAGTCAGCGGCCGGGTATCGGTACGCCCCCCCCCCCTCCATCCCCTTTCCGTTTTGTAACGCACGTTCAGCCCTCCTGCACTGTCTGTGTACTCATGGACTGGTCACACTGGATATGTCGTACCTTAGCACGGGTCACGGGTGCTATAGAAATTTTGAATTTAATGCCCATGTTAGGGCGCTGAAGAACCTTAATAATTAATGCCTTCGTAAGGGCACTAAACGAAACCTGTGGCTCCAAATACATATACTTTCCTTTGTTTCACCAGTGCAATAATGCCTTCTCGCTCACAGCCCCCGCACTTCAGGCCTGGAGAGGGGCAGTGTGGATTTTCTCGTTGTGGCGCATAAAAATAAACTCGGAATAATAAGCCTCGACACACGTCGCGCCGGTTGTCGCGGCTCCCGAAACATTTTGAGCTTGCCGACACGCAGCAGCAAGCAGCGCAGTCCGCGCGACCGAGGCGAGCCGAGGCGCGAGCCGATTGGGAGGAGAGATTCTCTCTCGCCGCGCTCGCCGTCAAGGTCAGCCAATCTGTGATTGTACCATGTAGTAGTGCAGCCGGACAAGAAAGAGAGAGAGAGGGGGGGGGGGAGTTAAGTTTGCACGTCTTCGATTTCTCGCTGCTGAAAACCCAAAGCGTCACACGTCACCCGGGGCCGCGGAGCCGTGAGCCATTATCACTCGGCCGCGCCCGGGATGTTCTGTGACGAGATGGGCCGCGTCCCGCCGAGTCAGGTCCCCCGGTCTGTCCCGGTGCGCGTGCGGGGGAGCTCGCGGGCTCGTCGTCTGCAGACACACTCTCCTCCCGCGCCAGCTGACTTGGGAGTGTCGTAGCATATGAATCGATCCGGGTATTTCCTGGCGAGGAATACACAAGCGATTGGAGAAAGCCGCGCGTTTATCGCGCGGAAAGCAAAGCGGGCTGGAGTGCAAAGTTTGCGGCGGCGGAGCATAGGGCGCCCTGGCGACAAACGCGAGTCCCGGAGGCGCAGATACTCACACGGGACGCAGCGTGTTCTGCGCGCTGTAGCAGAGCAGGGCGTCAACCCACCCTCCTCTGTGATGGGGGGGGATGTGGGGACACGCCCGCGGTGCCGGTAGACCTGCCCTGCGCGGAAAGACGCGGGCCGCGTTTGGCGCAAACTCGTAAAAATTACGTAATAGGGCGATAAACCCCTCGGCGGTTGGTGGCGGGTACTTTATGGTGACGCGGAGGGTGGGGGGCGGTGAATAGAAGGCGGGGGGAAGTCTGGTCGCGCCGCCGCCCGATAGATCGTGTTCTGATAGCGGTCCGGGCCCGATAGGCCACCGGGCCGCGAGGAGCGCGTCCGGGACCCTGTCGTCCAGCGCCATGTGCGTCGTCCTGGCGGCTGGCGGCCAGACCCGGCGCGGTGTATCAGTTCCGCGCCATTGGCGCCGCTGCTGCCGCCGCCGTCGCCCGGCAGCCGGGGCTGATATGAGGTCACAGGCTCGTGCTCACCAGCACACCTCGCGGCGCGGCGGCGTGGCGCTGCGTGGCGGAGGTGTTGTCCCTACGTCGCCGGGCCCCCGCAGCCCCCGCTGCGGCCGCACGCACTCGTTTGTACCCGACACATGTCACTGACATGCACCCGAGCCTGGGCCCCAACTGTCCGCGCGTCCGCGCGTCCTTCTGCACGTACTCGTCACCAGCCGCACCGCCCGTAGCGGCTCTTCTTTAGCCTGTGCATCTGAACAGTCCTGATGATGCCTTGCGCGTGAAACTTACTTCGGCCCGTAACAAGTTTGAGAAAGAATCGATCAAACAAATTTTGCTGGTGTATTTCTGACTTCTTTCGCCTGCTCGTCTGGACTCTGGATCTGAAAGGAGGCTGAACGGTGGGACGGAGGGGCACCTTTCGGCCGAGTAGATCGGCAGCAGGCTCGACCGGCTAAACCGGCCGAACGTTGTGCCCCTTGTGTACTACGCCGCGGAGGGGCATGGCATGGCATGGCGGCGCGGGGCGTTGGCCTGCGCTGCTCCAAGGGATTTGCATAGGCAGCTCGTCGCCCTGCAACTGGGTGCTCTTTACACTTTTTATAGAGCTGCCGTCCGTGCCACTCCACTAAAATGCATTTTCTTCCCGCGTTTATTTCTCTAATTTACAACCGCGGAGAGCCGTCGTACCTCTCGACACCTTGTTTGCCACGAGAAAAATTATGTTTTCGAGTTTGACCATAAAACCGTACTATTTTTTTTCTTCTCATTTTCATTGCCCCAAAATATACGACGGAAAACTGCGTCGCGTTATCGTAAACAGAGCAGAGCACACTGACCGTCGTCGTGATACCTGGTGGGACACACAAAGGGGAGTTACCTGTATATACCTGGATCCTGCTTACAACACTCGGCCGCTCCACGGCGCTGTTGCCCGTATGACTTTGGGAGGCTGTACGTATACTTACGGCTGGACTCGTCCTGGGCTCGGCTCGTCTCCGGCCCGACTCACCGGGGCCCGGCTGGACCCGGAGCCGTCAGCAGCGAGCCTTCTCGACGAGCACGTGACCGCCAGGCACAGGTACACACCGGCTGTCCTGGCACGGGGCACTCGGTTACGAGGAGGGGACCGAGGGGACCCCACTGGGAGTCGTGTGGTGAGCCTTTGCTCGGTAAAGTGCATGGTACGTACGTACATTACGTGGCTCTTATGCGCAGTACAGTAGCTCTCTGATCACGGTGCGGCGCCAGCAAGCGACCTGCCCAGCGCCTCGGCCCGGCCTGCCCGTCGTGCCCCGTGGCGCCTCTGGGCTGCTGGCGTGGCGCCGGGGCCGGCCGTCGGCGCCCGCCTCGACCACCTCGACCGGGCGGACAGGCGCCGGCGCTGTCACCGCGAGAGTCACTCGGAGGAGGTCTGTGCCACAGGAGCCACACAACGTGCGGGTGTAGCAAATAGAGAAGACGCCCGAGTTAAGCGGGATTGCCTGCTCGAAGGCGCCCCATGGCGCCATACGACCTTACGGAGCAGGCAAGCCTGTCTACGCAGACACAGAGGTCCTACTATATGCCGCGCACTTTCGTAGTTATACTGTACACCGCATGCACGGGTGCGGGCGGGTGTGCGGTGTGCCTATTCTCGCGCTGCCCACGGCTTCTTGTGGCCCCGTGCGAGTAGGCAACCCGTCCGCACACGTGCATACGGTACAGTGTAACTACGAAAGTGCGCGGCGTGTACCAGCCACCTCCTGGTATGTTACACCCTGTACATTCAGTTCAGACCGGACATGGCTCCACGGAGACATGGGGCGGAGACTGTGGGACGCACCTTGCGTGACAACCAACCCATCTCGCTCCCCTCTTTGCCTATCGTCAACGTCAGGTGTACGGTGTTCTGTTTATCTCAATGTATTGGATTTACACGTGCGTTAGAGTGTACTATAATAGTTACTTTTGGTTTTCCAACCTCCATTCCGCCGACTCTATGCATTCAGCGTGTGGTTCGAAACTCAAGACGATTCTTCCAGGAATTGTGTGGCCAAGCGAGTTACCTTAGAGAGGAGGTCCCACCTGGCCGTTGGCCAAGTTTTCTGGTTCTTGAAAACAGGGCACCTCTTTTGGCTGGCTGCCCCACGACGAAGGTTTGATTCCAGGAGCGAGACTCTAGAAGATACTGTATTACTTAGGAACGTCCCCCGACCCCTCCCGTCACACACACACAAGCATGCCCCCCCCCCACACACACACACCTGACCTCTTCAAACTGGTCACGGCACTAGTCGTTGGGGGCTGCGGCTGGTGCTGGTGACACTGTGAAAATGTATTCAAATTTTTAAATATGTATATCCAGCGTGGATATTATTGTCACTTCCTCACAATAACCCCCAGGTAACCCCTGGCGAAGCTCGCGCCCACGCGCAGCGCGCTTGCTGCGCAGAGGTCCCGCTGCTGTCATTTTCATTCGGAAATCCCCCCGTGCCAGCTCGCGCCCGCCCGGTCCAGCATTGGCCGCGATTTGACAGTCCAAACCGACAGCTGATTTGAATTAATTATCGGCCTGCCTCGACGTTGCACACGTCCTCGTCGACATAAGCGACACAGTCCGTGCACTACCGTGTGCCAGGGCCACGACACACGACAGTGTTGCGTTGCGGGTCTGCCTAGCCTAGACCTGGGCAACAACATGGCGCCTAACAGATGGAGCGAGTAGGCCAACCCGTCCACTGCCGTGTCGTAGCCCTGCCCATGGTGGAGAGAGATATATCTCTCTGGCCCTGCCACACCGCGTTGGGGTGACTTGGCCACGGCCCCGTCCCCCGTCCCGTTGCGCCCTTCGCCCGGCTCAGGTCGGCCCTCACACCCTTGCCATGCCCGCTGCCCGTGTCATGCCTCGTGACTTTCTCCTACAAATAATTGGGCGGGAATCGTGTCGGCGCGGGAAAGTTGTTATGGAAGGGAAGGGTGGGTGGGTGGTGGCCGTCCCGTCCCCGCCCTTGCCGCAGCCCCGGCCGCGAGGTCGAGCGGGTCGAGCCCAGGCCCAGCGGGCGCGCGGTGGTGAGGCCGGCGGGGCGGTGATGCGGGAGGAGCTCGGGGAGGAGGCACCAGGCCTCATCGTGCTCAATAGATTGATTACTCCTCCAGGCCCCGTCACTTTGCCTAACGAGTACATGGGCGCAATCACCCGACGCGCCGTCCAGTTCGACGCTACATACGTAGCGGTCGTCAGCCCCCACTCTACAAATGCACGGACATCTATGTACACCGCGTTAGTACCGCATGGGACACGCCGCTCTCGACGAGGAAGTGGACGGCTCGGGAGGCCCGCGGGGTCCCGAAGGGCTGTGTTCGGGTCGCATCGCCCGGCTCCATCGCACCCCATCTTTATGGATTCTTCCCCCGTCCCGTTTCGTGTGTAAGAATACACGATTTGTTGTGGTTTCCTCGGACGCCCAACTGCATCGCCTGCATAATAACCACATCTGAGGCCTCCGCCCCATCCATGCAAGTGAGTGCGGAGGGGCGGCGGGGGTGACGCGGAGCAAGCAGTGCATCCTCTGCTACTGCTCACGGCCCCTCGCTCAATGTCACACGTACAAACGCGCGTCCAACATACATATTCACACGAATACACTCATACATCTGTACACGACTGTCGGACACGCATTTTCCCTTGCATTTACAACACGACATCCTTGACTATCGTTCAGATAGGGTTAGAGGGTGGCTTCTGGGTTCTCTATGGGACCGTTTCTTGAGAAGAATAAAAACGTGCGAGCCCATGGGAGCGAAGAGACGATTCCCCTCTCACTTCCGGTAGGCAATTCGCTGTGACCCCCCCCCCCTCCCTCCTCCCGGCCAGACCAAACACCGCGCCTATGGCTCTAACCATGCAGGGGTAAAAAGAATACAACAAGTAGTTTTCGGGACCATATGGCTGTAGCCCTGATAAAATCATTCAGCGCTATCAACTTTAAACGATTTCCCATCCCATGCTTATCGTGACATGCACACATTGCCAAGCAGCGGCGCAGACACCACGCCCTGTACCAGTACAGCAGACGCGGCCGATCAGATCAGGCTGGGCCGGCTCGGCCGGCCTCAGCCTAGGAGGTCCTCGTTCCACTTGCCACCATGCTCTCAGTGACGTTGTAACAAAGTGCCGTGATATGTGGGGAGCACATGATTTAAGAGGGGACTGTTAATATTCCACAGCCGGGTGGGGCAGCAGCGTCAGCCAGGCCCAGCAGAGGCCAGGCCAGCAGAGGATGGGAGCAAGTCGGGCCCTTCCATGCGGGTGAGCCCGGCGCGCACTGCTCGGCGACATGAGCCGAAGGACATGGGGCCAGGACGCCGGCCGGGACCAGGGCCACAGGGTCAGGGCGACGACGGCGGAACAGGTTCTCGTCTAGGGTGATGAGCTGAGCTGGTGAGGACGGCGATCAGCGCGCAGCTCGCAGTCGGACGCGGCGAATCTCCGCGAGTGAAATAACAGAAAGCGAGGAGGAAGTTTTCCTCTGTGCTATTGGAATAAATTACGGATATAAATATGTACATAAAAAAACTGTGTGTATTGTGTGAGCATTTGCAATCGCAAACGAAATGACAATTCGAAGTTCGCTTCACTTTAGCCCCGCGCAAGCAAAGGCATTATTCTCAAGTGTGTTTGGCTGCACCACTCACTCACTCAGTTCTGATTTGCATTGAGTGAACTGAGTGCTTCTCCTCGAAAGCCTAGTCCCAAACTTTCATCTGCTTCAAATAATGTATTCCGGGGTGGAAAACTTTTATCTCGCCAAATAACGTGCGTTCGCCCTGGGGCTGTGCTTGTGCGGCGGACAGGCAGGCCTGCGGCGGTGGGGAGTGTCGGGCGTGTTGTTGAGCTGATCGAGTGTGTCTGCACCTCGGGGGGTGTTCACAGCCGCCTAATGAAAACGTTCCGATCTAATAGTTGTGTGGATATCTACCTGAGCACGGCCCCGGCCCGGCCGACGTGGCCGTGGCCTTGGGCGCCCCACGCTGGGCCGATGATGAGCGTGCAGTGTGCGTCTCTCTTTCTCTCTCGCCCTCCGCAGAGTCACCCCGCTGGGTGCAGCCCGTAGCTGTAAGGTAGCGAGAGATAGCGACAGGTGGCGGACGAAAGGGACAAAAACCGAACCCGAGCGATGAGCGGCGATGAGCAGGCACATCTGCCCCACCCCACGCCCCACCGGCAGCGAAGAGTGTGTCGCTTTCCTGTATATCTCGCGCGCTTCCCAGGAGTCTCGGAGTCTCTCTCCCTGCACACTCCATTTCGCGCTCGGCTTGTCACTCCTATGGGGATGTCACGCTCGGCGGGGAGAGGCTGATGCTGATGATCCCTTTATTAGGCCCCATTAGCGCAGAGTGGAGCTGCGCGGCCCGGCGGTTGTTTACAATGCGGCCCGTTACTCAGGTGAGCTGGGCAGCTGGTGCCGCCGGCCCCCCCGCGGTCCCTGTAGGGGATGAGCCCACCCCGCCCGACCGGCTGCGCCGGCTCGTCCAGGACATCGCCATACCTCCCGCGGGGCGCGGCGGGGAGCCGCGGCGGGGCGGAGCTGGAGGAGGCCGAGAGGGTCCTCTCCACGGCGACCGCGCGCTGGCTGACTGCGCAGCTCAAGTGCTGGCCGCTGGCCACCGCCCACCCCGCCCGCCGGATGGACGCGACTGGACGTACTGTACCGGACTGGACAGCAGCCAGATTCTAAAAGCAAAGCAGGTCCTGTTGTGGTGTAATGTTATCGCCGCCCGTCTGTCTGCCCGTCCGCCTGTCGAGGCAGCCGCGCCAGATGACCGAAACAGAAAAAAGGAACTCCCCACAATACGATAGTCGTCCGGAGTGTGTGGAGTGCGTTTTCCTTCCGATTGCCCCCTAAAAAGATCCTGGTGAGATATCGTGTCGGTGAGGAGGATGTCCCCGGATACTTTAATCCGGCAATCTGGTTAGTTTCACCGCTGTCGATGCCGCCGCACGTGGTGGCGGGTGTGTTTAATTCCCACCGCCTTCTAGCCCCGCGACGTGTCGTGTCCCTGCGCGAGCGTGACCGACCAGATCTGACCGCAAAGCTGCCGAGGGATGCGGGACTTATATACTGTACCTTATTGTGAACACACTCTCGATGCGAGATACCACACTGCATTTTTCAAGATCCGTGTCACACCCGCAGGCGCGGATTAAGGAAGGGGGGGGGGGGGCTGTGGTCTCTGGTGAGCCGCCTGAAAGGTTGGCAATTTACGATACACAACCCCTGTATGAAGGCAACCGACAGTGCATCACCAGGGGAGAGTTAGTTACAATTTTTAACAGAATACATATTCCCGACTGGTAACAATGCCTCCGTCGCAATCAGCCTTTTCTCATTTTGTTTCTTTCCTTTCCATTTTAATTTTATAGTTTTTTTTCTTTACTTTCATTGCAAGACCAACTTTCTTCCCCCTACCACCCCTAGTTAATTACCGAGCAAAGCGAATCATGTTAAACATCGCTGCACCCCTAGCCAGCCCCACTACCCCGCGCAGCCACGCTCTCGATCCCCCCACCCTCTCGCGGGACGGGGACCCCTCCCTCGCTCCCCCGGCCCAGGAGAGGCCCGACCTAGGGGGTTCTTGTAAACCCTCCCGCCCTGGCTCGCTGGCTCCTAAATCTAGGTCCCGGTGCACAGAGTGGCGCATTTCCTTCCGATCGGCGCAGCACGTCCTCCCGTGTGTCTCGGGGGACGGCGGCTGCACCGGGGCCGGGGGTGCGCGCCGCCTGCACCCTCGCGCTCTGCTACTCCGCGGGGGGCGATTCGCCATGCTCTGACGGGGACCTCGCCGGAGGGGAGCGAGCGCCGTGCTCGGCGTCGCGTCCTCGATACAGTATACGCGTTTGCTGCAACGCTGCAGCGGTGCAGCGGTGCAGCGGTGCAGAGGCCGTGTCGGGCGGAGCGAAAAGTTACCCCCCGACTCCGATATTACTATAGGAGGGTGGTGGAGGAGGAGAGAAATGCTACACCTCCGTGCCGCGCCGCGCCGCGCCCTCTGGCGCTGCTGAGCAGGACCTTTGTGATGGAAATAGATCGGCCCATCATTAGCCCTGTATTATTATAACTGCACGGAGCGGGATGGAGCGGCCCAGCCCGGACCTGTTCCCCCTTTGGCCCAGCTTGTTCGCACCCCGTGCAGCCGCCAGCGCGGAGCTCTGCTCGTAAAGGGCGATCCCCGGAGAGGCCTCGGCACCCCACGCCACGCCACGCCACCCCCCGCAGGGCGCCGGAGAGGTGGCTAAGCGAACAGTTTAGCGCGCAGCGAGAGCGTCCGGAGCCATCCGCCACGGCCACGGCCCGCCCTTCACCCCGCCGGCTACAAGATCAAACCCCGCGGAGCCGAAAATGTCCGAAAATTATGCCGTCGTGTCCCCTCCCACTTCCTCCTCTTCCAATAGCGTCATCGCCACGCAATAAAATTCCTGAAGTTTTTAAAGGGACGACTACGAAACGAAGCATTATTCCGCGGGACCCTATAAGCCTCTATACTATACTTCCGCAACCCCTAATCGCCGGGCTCTGCCTACTTTTTACTGTCATTCTCCCGCGTGGTGATTGTCGCGCCCCTCCCTCTCTGTCAGCCCCCCCTCCTCCCCCTTCGTTTTCGCTGTCACACTGTCTCTCTCACTCGCTCGCCCTCTCTCCTTCTTTCCCGATTTCTCTCTCGCATATAGGCTGACCTTGCGAATCGACGACGCGCCTGTCTTTTTCCTATGAGCGTTCCCAAGTCGTAAAATGTCAAACGCCCCGTAAAATGTCCACCACGCCCCGTCCTACCCCGCCGCGCCAGCTGATTCTAAACGAAGCGCTGTGCATACAACAGTAATAATAGCAGTGTGGCATTTGCAATCAATGGTGGTGCAGCAGATGACACCCTCGGTGACACCCGCCCCGGCCCGCCGCGCCCCAGTAGGGCAGTTAGGGGATATATTTGACATTTGCAGTACAGTGCACAGCTATGGCCCAGCCCTATAGTGCGTCTATATGTAGCGCAGTCATGTGGCCCATCAGTAGTGTGGCAGAAGGTCGTAAAAGCGACAACGACGTGTGTGCAACGAGGTGACGAACAACATGACGACCTTGTAATGATGTGGTGATGGGCCACGGCGATCCATTTGTGTACAGCACCCGCCTGTGTTCAACTCTGGAGCACAACACACACCACATTTGGTTCTTTGCACTTATCAATAAATTTTGACCGAAATTGAACCCCCCCGCGAATTTTCCTCGATAAAAAATAATTTGCGTTCATTTCCGGTCGACATTTTTCTGATTCAGGAAATCATTTTCATAGGTTCATTCCTAATCTTAAAAAAATCGTAATACGCCGAATATCATTAATCTCTTCGCTTCGCGCACAGCTCTATTGCTGCGGTCCACGTTTATGAGTCCCCGCCAGGCACGGCGCCGCTGACCGCCGCCCGTCTCTGCGATTGTCCGCCGTGGAGCACTATAGCATCAGAGGCAAACACCCTGTTTTTCCGCGTCGCGACGCTGTTTTGTAACCGTTTTTCCTCCGGGAGCAAGATAAATTTGCCTCCCCCCTCTCCCTTCCCCCCCTCGCGGCTACTGATCCCCTTATGCTCCGCGCGTGACCAATGGCTCACACACTAATTAATTGCGGACGCGATGATAAATCGCCCCGGCGCAGTGCGTCCCGTCTCTGTCGCACTCGCGGCCGCGGGCCGGCGCTGCGGGTGCGACAAGGACGGCGGCGGCAAGACGCGTGTGTGTATGGGCGTCTCGTGCAGCCGGGAGCAGCCAATATTGTTCGGAACAATATCGGCGTTTCACTCCGGTCGAACTGTTCCGCGCTGCCGGAAACCCGGAAACGGCTTCCGGACCCGGCAGAGAGTAAGAAGAAGGGACGCCAGCTGGGGGGTCGCTACAGTATACGTCCCGCGAAGTATAAAGGGGGTGGGGGCCATGCAGCATGGAGTGTGGGCGGGGCTGGGCGGAGCGGAGCTGGGAGAGGCGGTGGGTCGTCATATTTATATTTATCGGTTTGGAATGAACACGACGGAACATTGTCCGCCCCGCTGCACCTACAGGCGGGGCGGGGCGGGCGAGGGTCGTCGATAGATTGAAGCGCCCCGACGCACACACCCACGCCACAGAGCAGCAGCAGCAACAGCAGCGGCGCCCTCACGGTCACGGCCTCACGGCAGCGGATGCGTTTCTCTTGAAAAACCTTTCGGTCACGCGAGGATGGCGTTTGGAAACTATCGCCCGCTCTCCGCCCTCCGCCTGCGCGCTCCCCCGATATCATAAAGAATCACCCGCCCCTCGTTTAATTTAAAGACCAAGAGGCCTGGGTGGGGCGGGGCGGGGCCACCAGCTACCAACCGGTACTTAACCGTGTACGGCACATCATACAGTATGTTGTACTGTACACTGGGAAAAAATAAGAAAAAAGATTAAAAATCGAAAGAAAGCTATCGCGAGCAATGCCACACACTGCCATCCGCAATGTACCGACTGGTTTGCCACTCACTACCCCCGCGATTGACTCCCCCTCCGCATCCGCTTTTGCTCGCTGACGACGTGTGCCTTTTATGTGTCAGCTCGTGATGTGTGTGCGAAGCGCACCTCCGCTCGCCGCTGGGCAGCGCGCGACTGTCGCTGTCAGAAAAAGCTGCTGCTGCTGCTGGATGCTCTTTCGTCCTGCGTCCCCATGATGCCCGTTCCCGTCGATCCCACACAATATCCTCGGCCTGCATTATCCCTCCGCTCTCTCGCGCGCGAAAATGATTGTGGGAGCCTCTCTGTCTGGAAGCAGCGGCCCTGCGGCCCCGTGGGGTGGATTACCGCCGGCTCCGTTTTGTACTTCCCCGCCACTATTCGGTTACAATGCGTTTCGGGAGCGGATCCGTGTGATGAAGTCCTGCATCCACGTCATAACAACAAATGACAAAACGCATCACTTTCCTGCCATTTTCATCTCTCCTGCTGCTACCCCTCATACTTCTGCACCACCCCCCGGCCCGGGCGGCGTCCGCGGACGTTCGCGCGACACGCTCGTCGTCGCCGTGACGTAATCTGATGTGATTTATTATGCGTTTTTGGGGGCATCGAACAGAATGTTTCCCCTCTTTTTCTAATTCTCCACATCCTGGGTTTTCGTAGCTCGGTGACTGAGCTCGACTAGACCTCTGACTACGTAGACGGCACGGGCTGGGCTCGGCAGCAGCGCCACCCGCACGACCGTTTTGCTGCTAATGGCCGAAGAACAATCGGCGCTAATTCCCTCTCTTGTGCTCTCTGCCACGCGGGGACGGACCCTGGCTCCCTGGCTCGCCCTGGCTGCCCGGCGAGCAGGTATCCATGCGCCCTGCCTTCCCCCATCCTCTCTTCTTGTGATCGACGGGGACGTGCTCAGTCCCGGACATCGACGACACGTCTCTCTATGTACCGCGAGGCACCACCGTTGTCTGTCAGCTTCCTCAAATAAGTATGCAATACAAGGTGGTCGACAGACTTTACTTGCTTTATTTTACTTATATACTGAGTGTAAGTGCTAATACTCCCCAGTGTTGCGGGTTAGCATACCCAAGGGGCTATGGCGCCTTACGGGCAGATCGGGTAGACAAACCCGCAACACTGTGATGTGTTGCCTTTACAGACGGTCACGATGTAGTGAGCCCCCCGGTGGCGGCACTGCCTATGCCGCAGCGCGCAAAAGGTGGCACCAGATCCCGTAGCAATAAGTCGGTTCGCGCGGCCGCCACCGCGGCGCGGCGATCGGTCGTGGGACACCCCCTCCCTTCCCCTCCGCTGTCCCCTCGCCTGTGTCCGGCCCCGCGCCGTCCAGGTAGCCAGGTACCCGACGACAGACCGGGAACCTGGACGTCGCGGGGCTGGACACAGGCGAGGGGACAGCGGAGGGGAAGGGAGGGGGTGTCCCACGACCGATCGTCGCGCTGCGGTGGCGGCCGCGCGAACCGACTTATTGCTACGGGATCTGGTGCCACTTTGAGCACCTCAGTGCCGCCACCGGGGGGCTCACTACATCGTGCAGACGGTACTGCACCGCAGGCAGGCGTAGTGCGGCGCCGGTCCCTACGGCCCCGTGTGAGTATGCAACCCGCCCGCACGCCTGCATCCGGGAAGTATAAGCGAAACAAAGAAATAGACCCGTGGACCGGCCTGCACTCACGGGACGCCTCCCTGCGTTGACACACTAAAAGACTCGGCCGACTTGGTCGTCTTTGGAAAAGAAAATCAAATTGTCCCGCGCTCCTGGTGCTATACTTGGGCGGTGCTCTGGAGGTGCCGCGCCGGCGTTGGGGCTTGCCTCTTTGCTACCACGCCCGGCGACGCCGCCGCGGACCGAGACCAACGAGATTTGGACGGGCCCCGACCCTCCCCCCCTCTGACAGCTCGTGCACTATTTGATATTACTTTGCTCCGAATCAATTCGCTCCGTGCGCAGCGCCCTCACTCGCCCCCGGGCTCAGCCTGCGGTGGTGCCTCTGCCTCCGCTGCGTGCGCACGCAGCGCTCTGGGTGCGTGGCGTGCAGGCCGGGGGTGTGCCCGCGCCGGCTGCTCGCTTGGCTGTCGTGACCGCGGCGAACAACTGCCCGAATAACCTCCCTAGAGCAAGAAAAACAGCAGCCTGCAGCAGAATGAGAGATGAAATAAAAACTTGGATACAGTAAACGTACTACCGCACTGGCGTATACTACACCGCGGCGTATTCGTACTGCTCGGAGCGGAAGGGGAGGGCCGCCGCCAGCCGCTGCTGATTTTGTTCTCTAATTGGGGGTGGGGCTGCTCTCTCCAGGCCCGGCTCCTCTGTGAGCTGCGCTGTGCGTCGTGTCGCGTTCGAGATTAAATTATAGAGCAGCGCACACAGTGCGCAAGTGCGCGGCAAGGGCAGGGCAGCAGCGGCGGCCTCCTCTGACAGAGGACCTCAGTCTCACTCTCTCTGTCTCTCTCCCTCTCTTCTCGCTGCGTCACGCCAATGACTGGCTTGTAATTGGCCCTACCGGTCGATTGCTTTTTGTCGTTCAAACTACGTGGGGGGCGTGGCGGGGGTGCGCCGTGTATGCGATTGGGACAGAGGGCGGGCGGCGGCGCGTGGGCGCTCCGGTCTTGGACAAGGGACTCGGCGGACTCCGTCCCGACCGCCCCACCCCGAGGGGTACGAGACAAAAGTGCCCCGTCACGCCCCTCCCCTACTTTTCTGCCACCCTTATTTCTGTTCTCCGTCTTGTACTCCCTCCTCCCCTTGTGTGGACGTCCATCAGGTAGAAGGCGCTGTACAAAAGTCCTCCCCCTCTCCAATACCAATCAGCTCCATGACGCGCGGGCGGGGTGGATCGGCCGTCATGACGCGTCACTTGTGCCCCGCCGCGGGATGTTTGGGCGTGAGGCGGGCGCGCCCCCCGTGCGTGGCCGTGACGGTCGTGTGACGCCCCCGCGCGAGCAGGGAAGTGCCAACCGTCACGCGAGCGCGCTACGCCGCGATCGCGGCCCCCGGGGGTGTGCGCGCCCCGCCCCCGACCCTCGGCCCCTGCTGCTGCACCCCTGCTTGGTATACGTAGTTAGAGACTAGGCTGCACGCGGTGAGCAAACCATTATATTGTAACTGTTCCTCTCTGATACATTTTATTTTTAAATCGCGCAGCGGCGACGACATTCATGAATGTCTTGTGTGAACTTATTCCAGTCCATTTGTGGGGGCACTTTATCTTTGAGCAGTCAATGATATCCCACAGAAGTACGGTACGCGACCGTCCCTCCCTTAGCTCTCCATCCGGACCGGAATCACGCGACTTTCTGTGTGAATTTTTAAAAAGCTCCCCGAGCGGCCGCCGCTGCGCCGCCCCTTCGTCGACGGCGACCCACTTGCCGTCCGCGGCCTCGGCCAAAGCAAGAGGAAATATATAGAAAGAAACGGAAAGGAATCTGTCTCTCCACCCCGCCGGTCTTCAGTGAATGGGAAAGCAGAAAGGATGTAGAAGGCAAAAAAAATAATAATAAAAAGTCCCGAAACCGCGTCCGTTGCCAATTTATCCCGTTCAAGAGCGAATTAAACTCCGCGCCAGCGACAACGTCGACATCAAGAGCATCCCTCCCCCGACCCGACCACCCAGGAGCCGTCCACAATATAAATTAGCGGGTCCGGTCTGCTCGCTGAGGTGCGGTGCTGCGCGCCGAGGCCCAGCTCCCCTGCTGCAGCCTGGGCATGGGCAGCCCCTGCTCTGGAGCAGTGCATTAGGCACAATGGACTCGCGCAAGCGTGCCGCCCTCCCCGCTGCAGCGCGCCGCGTCCCGGGCCGTGGCCGTGGCCGTGGCGGGGCGCACCGCGCGACCCCCGCGACAGGCCACCGCCGCGTCTATATCTTGAAACGGGACCGACAGGAAGGCCGAAAAAAAAAGTATGGAATAATGTGATATCTCGCGGCATAGAGAGAGGGCGAGAGCGTCGCATCAATGAGGCCGCGACACGGATACTTTGGCACAGCGCGGCCTCCGTGGTGGGTGGGAATAATCGTTTACCGCGAAAATGATGAATACTGAGGCCCAGTATTTCTCGTTCCCGCCGATTCATTTGTTATATACGTGTCGCGCGGTGGCGTCGCCTCGCTGTTTTTCCATAAATTCTGTGCTAACCAGCATATCATGCGGCAAAACGAGACGGAAAACGTTATTCTCACTGAAGATGCTAGAGTCAGATATCTTACTCTCAGGAGAGTGAGATCAGTGACACAAAAAATCTTACTCTCCTGAGAGCGAGATATCTGACTCTCACTCAATTTGAGTCATAATTTGCGGTCCTCACCCAATGAGAGTGAGGTTCCTCACTGCAATTTGGCGGGGTCAGGGAAATCTTACTCCTCCGGAGTGAGAATTCGGTGCATATGATTCAAATAGGGTGAGCCTTATAGTCATCGCTCTGATTGAGCGAGGCAAAATTGTCTCTCTCATTTCGAGCACGACACCTCACTCAAAGGTTTTCAGTGCTTCGTTTTGCTATCTGAACACTGAGGTCCAATCCAGCAGACCATTCGCTCTCATTGGCCTCCTTATGGTCCCCACTCCTCTCGCTCGCCGCGGCTTCTCGCCCTTCTCACGGTAAAGGGCTACACTTGCATTAGCTAGCCTTTGGCAGAACAATGTGTTGCATCTCCACGAACAGAGTCGTTCGTGGATCCATGAGCGGTGGCCAGGGTCGGGGCCAGTCAGAGAGTTGGAATAACGAACCGTTCCCTAAACGGCTACTAAATGGGGTGTGTTGGGAAATCATGCCCGTGTGTTGTGTACGTGTATGTGTGTGTGCCACTGGGGTTTTAATCTGGCGAGGACACCGTTGGGGTGGCGTCGGGGAGAACACTCTTAAAAACGTGTGGAAACTTTCGGCTGTATGCATCAAAATAATCTTTATACTGCATGTCGAGGGTATCGAGAGGATACCGCTGTCGCTGCGAAAGCTCGCGCAAGCTTAGCACACTTGTACATAGTGACGAGGGTAGAGGATGGAGTAACAACAGGGAACAATTAATTTTGGTTGTACACAATAACGTTTCTAGTTGGATTTCGAAACGCCCACCCAGTTATATGTTCGTATATACATGGAGGAAAACGATTTCCATAATATTGTTTATTGTGTGACAAGCATGGCCGGCTCGTATCGAGGCAACTTGCATTGAGCTGTTACACACGCACACACGCACGCTGCCGCTGTGGTCTTTCACTTTTAAAAAGTATACATTGGCCGTCCTCCCCTACCCCCCGGCCCATATCCCCGTTGCTTCTCTGTTATCGCTGTCTCCATATTGCCACACAAAGGAGGCTAAAATGATCCATAATGGTGGCGATTATGAGGCGATGGTCGCTCCCGATAGCCTAGTGTGTGTCTCCCGACGGCGCGACTCCTCCTACCACTTGTGAGTGCAAAGCCGTGGGGTGGGTCCGGGACGCGTCGCGGGCCACGCGGGTGACGCCTGGGGGACGCCCGCCTCGCCCCGCCCGTCGCCCTCCCCTGCCTCCTCTCCCCAACCCCCGCTACAGTATCCCGAACAGCTACACACGCACTCGCTCCTTTTTATATTATTTCTGCTCTCCTTTGTCTCGTATGCCGATCGGGAACTGCTTGCCGCCGCGTCCATTTGCCTTTCTGATTCGTTTTGACACGACGTCGACGCCTGTCAGCAGCGCCTCGCGGCGTGGCGGGGCGGGGCGCGGAGCAGCGCGCGCTGCAGTCTGCAGACGTGCGCCCTGGAGCGCCGAGCCGAGCAGCGCCTCTCCTCCCCCGGCCCCGCGCCCCGCGCCCGGAGAGCTGGCGCTCCTTTCTGCACTGTAAAAGAAAGGCGTTAGTTTTGAAAGAAAAATATATGTCCCTAAACGTGACAAACTTGAGGGGTGGACAAGTCTTTACTGACGGGTTTTATCATGATCCTGTTAAGCATAATTTTTGTCGTAAACATTGTTTATTTTGTCTTATCCATTGTTATTTCAATATAGCTGTGTTTGAACCTTTATCTCTTAGTTTTCTCAAATTTTCTGTTATTTTTCCCAGTTGAGAAGAAGAAACAGTGCAGGAATATGAGGGGGAGGAATAATTGCAATAATAACAAGAAGACAAAAGGGTGGCGTTTCGGTTAGGGGTTGCTTTTCCTGCTTTCCCCCGCAGCAGCGGCAGTAGTGTATATTGATGATTGGTTATGCCTCTTTTGTTTCTGCAGCGCCGTGGTCCTGGCGGCGAGGATGGTGTGTTGTGTTGAATAACGGCGTACTATCACGTCCAATAAGTACCGCGGGGGAAGCGGGAGGGGGGGGGGGGTCAGCGGAAGGACACCCTCGCCCCTGGTTTGCACTGTACTTGCCGCACATGGCGTGCTCCACAGCGGCGCGTCCGGCCGGCCGGTGCCGGTGCCTTCTGGCGCAATAATGAGAAGGATCGCAAACACTCGAGAAATTAAGGAAACGCGGTGCTTATTTTCGCGTTCCGCCGCGACCGAACAACAACAATAATACGGAATGGGAATAATGAATTGCGCGGGGGGCGAGCAGAGCAAGGGAGGCTGCACATTGCACTCGGCTGCATTGGCGAAGGAAAGAGGATGGAGGGGGGGGGGGGGCTTATCAAACGTCAACACGGCATGGCCTGGCGTAGCGTCGAGGACCTCCTGTTCACAGTCCTGTCGGCGTGGCACACAGGCGCGCACACACACATGCACACACACACACGTCCGCGAAGATCGCTGCAAACTGCAGCATCCGCCGAGCTAAAGTAAACACACTACGATCATCCCCTTCTCTCTCGCGTCGTCGTCGCTCATTCATACCCTCTGATCCAAACCCTATTCAGCTTGGACCTCACCACCACGGTTCCGAAAGAGAGAGAGAAAAAAAATAAAAAGCTTATATTCGCGAGTCTTTGGGTCGTACCCGCAAAAGCGCAAATAAGCTATCAGTTGTCGGTCACTTTTGTGGTTTCCGCCTGTCGTCTGGCCAAAGCTAAGCTCAAACACGCATTGGTCGACGCACGCGGATTCATATCAATAAAACATTTTTTCCCTTATATAGTTATTTGTCATTTTTCGTCATTTTTTTTAGCAGCGTACCTGAGCAAAGAAACGCCCGGGCAGCGTCGGCTTTTCACCCTTGCCGCGCCGATATGCCGAGCCCCAACATCAATAGATTCCGCGTTGATATTGAATTAACACCCCGCCGCCCGGCTCAAAGGCGGCTCCGCGCCCGGGCCGGCGCGAACACCATGGTGTTTGCACAAGTGATGATGGATAAGGTGGGGCGGGGCGGGGCTGGCCGGTGGAGGGGCCGTGCATGTGAGTGTGCGCGCGCGTGTGTGCACCCAGGATAATGAGGGGGTCCAGCCGGTCGCGACGCGGATTGGGGATGAAAACGTCTGACGCGGCGTTCAGGGCGTCCCGACGCCGACGAACGGCGGCGGTGGCGGCGTCCCTCCCTGTCTGTTCGCACGGCAGTTTGTGACGGCGCGGGGAGGGCGGAGGCGGAGAGGCGGGGGGCGGGCCAGACTTCCCTTTCCGGGTACACACTGCGCTGTACTCGCTACATACATTTACTGCTAACGCTAACACAAGAAGCTTTTATCGTGGGCGTCCCGGAAAGGACGGGTTCTCACAGTCGCCGCCGCCCTCCCCGTCGCCGCCGCTCCCCCTCGGCTCGGCCGGAACGCCGACCGACGCCACGCTGCAGATAGCGGCGGGCGGCGGCGACGTTGTTTGCCCTCGGCGACCTGGGGGCCGGGCGGCGGGGCACACCGGTGCAGCGGGGGCGTCGGTGACGGAGTCCCCAGCCAGAAACAGAAAGTCGAATCGACGTCGACGTTTGCTCGAAAACGCACGTTTGTCACTCCAATCGAGGTATATCAAAGTCGAAGAAATTTCCGAAATATACATTTCTGGCTGGGGTTGGACGTCGCTTAGCGTGCTCCTCCGTCGCACGGAGGTGAGTGGCGAGAGACGACCACATGGTTTAACCACCACTGTCGAATGTGAACGGGGGCGTGAACTGACGTATGATCTGGTTGACCCGCGTGGAGCGGAGACTTGGACGCGTGGGCCTCTTGGAGCTCTGTCTGAGCAGCTTCCACCCCGCGGGCGGGGGGGCTCTTGGAGCTCTGTCTCTACAGCTTCCACCCCCCGTCACCGAGACGTCCCGGTCTGCAGCCCAGGTGGCGCGCGAGTGCCACGGTGCACCGGAAGTCCAAACCTACGGGCACGCGCCTTGCACACTGGGCGAGTGAGCCCCTCCTGTCGAACCCGTGACGTGACGACGTCGAACAAACGAGAGAACGGCGCTTTTGTGGGGGAGGGTGGAGCTGGAGCCCGCCTCGTCACGAGCGGCCCCGACTCCCCTGCCCTTTTCTCCCTGAGATCAAATAGTTTGAGCTCAGTTGGCCAGTCGTGCGCTTGTATTGCATTGCATTGCCGGGTTTGAAAAGGCCGCGCCGGATCGAGCTGACGGTCTGGATCGAGTGGTGTGGGTCGCGCTCGGGTACAGGCGACATGACTGACTGGGTCACACACATGCACACACACACACGCACGCACACTGGGGTATGCAACCACCCCTACGCACTTCAAACAACCCCTCCCCTAGTGCAGCACGGCGAGCACATAGGCAAAGACGTTTGGAAAAATAACAACCCCCCCGCCCCTCGCTTTCTGTCTGTCTCTCTCTGTGCGGTAGGCACGGCTCTGGGTCTGGGTGGCGAGGTATGGGTGGCAGCTAAGTGACGCTAATGGCGATCGCTCAGGCATAAAGGGTGCGGTGGGGCGGAAAACGCGTCGGGCTGGCGTGGCGTGGCGCGGCGGGGCCAGTGCGCACGGCTGGCCGGCAACCCTTCCCGCTCGCTCTGCCTCACTCGGGAACGCGTCAAATTTAAAAACCCGAAACCGCGATAAGACGTTTGATGATAACGAACGTTCCATCTTGAAAACCCTGAGCTCTCGAAGGGCCCCCCTTGGTGCTTACGTACTTACCTGTCTTTTTGCGGTGAGGGATCGGGCCATTACTCTCGAAAAATAGCCAGAAGCAGTAAAATATTCGCGCCGTCTCCCCCCTTTTTTTTCGAATATGCATTCTTCTCGCAAGAGACCGTTCGTTATTCTCGGCAGAATACTATACTACTACTACTACAAGAAAGCAGCGCGCTGCTGAAAAGAGGCACTTGTCCTCCTGTGACCCGAGCAGAGCCCCTCCCCCGCCACGCCCCGCCCCTCCCCCCGCGCCCCGACGCGGCTATCGGCTCTATCGAAGGGCCCCTTTGTCACCCACCCCCACCTACCTGTTGTCCCGTGCCTTACCTTAGCCTTACCTGCGCGGTTCCCCGTAAGGCCCCCACCCCCTACCGCACGGCCAGCGCGCCCAGCCCCCTCGAAACAAAAGAGCAGCACCACGGGGCAGAGAACCCCTCGAGGGGCACGGGGAGGACTCAGTTTTACTCCACTGCCAAAAAAGTGTTCGAGAGCTTGCCGTCGTGCAATGCTGTTTCTGGTTACGGCTTTGTGGCCGGCTCAGGTATGTGTGTAGGTGGGGGTGGATCAGCCCGGGCCCCTCAGTCCCTCAGGCCGGCCAGCATAGTAAGCCCCCGTCCTCCGCCCCTCCACCCTCGGCCCGCGAGCCAAGCGGGATTTGTCTCCTCTGTTGTCTTCAGGTCGTCTTACTTAGGGGAAGAAGACACGACCACGACAGTCTGCAGGGGACGTGAGCTAAGATGTTTATTTTCCATCCGGTCGGTCAGCCGGGGGTTGGGTTTGTGGAATGCTCGTGTTGAAACGTGGCGTGGCGTAGCGTTGCAGCGCTGTGCAAGAGTCCCCTTCTAGCACTCTCTACAGCCCAGCTACAGGTTTGCCCGACCTGAGGGTGAGGTGAAGTAGGTGAAGCAGAAGCACAAGCACGATCACCAACACTCACCGCCCGAGCTTCGAAAACCCTTACTTTGATTAAAAGTAACTTCGTGTTTCGCGCAGCAAATTTCATTGTGTTCCACGCGGTTATCGCAGACTTGGACATTCGCTTTAGCTCTTGGAAAAGAAAGGACCCATCAAGGATCTCATGTGGAGGGCTAAGTAGACGAGGATCGCGGCGCTGTCCTGCCACCTCTCCTCTCTCCCACCTACCTACCCGGGCGCGGGCGGTACCTCCATGATGGTGTGGTCGGTTGCGCGGCGCACGACGGCCCCAACCTTGGCGCCCCTGTTTGGACGCGCTCTGGCGGCCCCCACTGGGCTGGGCGGGTCCGCGGCGCCCTGCCGTGGGGTGTTTGTCGAAGTGCCGAGTGGACTCGGGACGGGGGTCGCAGTGTACAGGTGACCTTTGGCCCTGCACGCCCCGAGCGCGACGACGACGCAATGCCGGAAGTGTAGATAAGGACGGTTAATTTAAGCCGGGGCCGTTTGTGCTGCGCAGTGCCCTGCTTCCGCCCCAACTTCCAGGAGAAAAATTAAATTAAATTTTTTGATGGAGTGTTGTGTGCAGCAACATGTTTCAAACGCGGTCGCTCGCTTCGCGAACGATTCGTGGAAGTGGGCCGCATACGTTTTGCCGGCCGCCGGCGCCGGGCGGAGCCGACAGAGTTGTTGTGCCCGTGCCACGGACCGCGGCCGGGCTCCATGCTAATTTGTGGCTCTGCTGCGGCCCGACCGCTGCTGAGCACAGCCCCACTCAGCCCCGACACAGTCTCCACGGCTGCGCCTCAGCACGCTTGTGCGTCCCTGGCGTGTACAGTATGTACGTTGCCGTGGTGTCGCAGCGGTCCACTCCGCGGGGAGGGCTATGCCGCTCAGTCAGGGGTGGCCGACGTGACGGCCCCGGGCGGGGATGACGGTGGTCTACGGGCAACACGCCTCCGGGGCCATGCAGATAGCCCGTGACTGCGCGCGCGTAGCCCAGCAGCGTGTGTCTGTCTGGCACTCTGGCATACCGTTCGGCCTATTGCGGTGTCTGCCGCTCCCTGACCACCTCCGCTAATTGTCCCAACGTGACGCACCGGCCGCGGTCCCCCTTGACGCGCCCCTCTTGGTGGCCGCGCTGGGGTCGCTCCGCTCGCGGCCCAACGGCGTGCTCCGCTGCACCCGCCGCGCTGGCCCCCCGTGGCCCCCGCGCGACCCGCGGGACACGTGACCAGGGGCGCGAGTAACACGCTGTGTACACAGAACCGGGCGGCACGGCGGCGCGCTGCCGGCGAGCTGCCCCAAGGTCGCGAGCGCGGCGCGGCGGTAGCTCCGCACTTGGTCGGCGGCGAGGTGCGGTGCGGCGTGGCGCGGCGGGTCAGGTGGGTTAGCAACAACATCTGCTTTGGGCGCGCGACCTGCCACTGCCCCGCTTGCCCCGCTTGCCCCGCGTGGGCCCGATTGAAATTCGGCTGGTTAAGTTTTAGTTCAGTTTCAAGCGCGCGAGGCGCGCGCATTTATTTCATCCATGGGGTCGGGGTGCGGGGTGGCGGCGCTGCGCCCCGCGCTCCACCCGCGGACGTGGAAGCCGCCAGCCTGGCCGCAGCCGCGCGCGGAAGGGCTGTGTGCCGCGGCTCCAGCCCGCTGGTGGGGCGGTGCCCGCGGAGCCCGTGGCGGGGGCCCAGCGCGGCCGAGTCCACTGCTGCGCCACTTTCTCCCGGACTTCAGCCCCCCTCCTCCAGCACCTCCGCGCGGTGCCCTCCCCTCGGCGGGGCTGGTGAGGCGAGGCGGAGGCACAGGTTGCAGGAGCAGACGAGGATTGCGTCCTGTTACGTGAGCGCGGGTTGAAGCGCCGCACTGAGCCTCAGTGTTTATGTTGTGCTGCTCGCTGGCCCGCGGCCCGTGGCACAAGGTTCTCGAACGGGGCATGAATGCGATGGGGGCAGAAACCTCATCTGCAAATGCTTCAGAGAACCACAAAGAGTGAAGAAATAATGATCGCATAAAGTTGATAACATGTACAGATCACCAAGCTCTCACAATGTTGACGAATAGTTTTAATCTCCGCTGTGTAGACCTTATCTTAATTTTTTTTCTGTGTCCCTTCCATACCCCGTGTGCGCGCTCCGTAGTCTCTCGCGACGTGGAGTACAGCGGCCGCGCGTGGGGTCTCTGCGCCGATGCTCCGGGACGCCTCGGGACTTCCCTCTCCCGCTCTTCCTCACACTTTTGTCTCACGCTTCGTCTCGCTCTTTCCATGTTGCAGGCGACCGAGTGTCATGTGGTGATCGAGTGGCCCAACTCCCTCATGTGCCCTCCGGGAGCTGTGGTCGAGCAGCAAGAGAAGTCGCGCCTTCACAGTAAGTGCTCACACCGAAACCATTAGAGTTTTCAATAGTTTTCATAAAGTGTGTACTAGTCATCAATTGTTTGATCTTTTTCAGACGGTATGACTACAATATTCACCCTCTTGGCAATCGCGATGGTCGGCTCAGGCATCCTGTACCTTATACGAAAGACTCTGTGCTGGTCAGGAGTTCGCAGCCGAGTAAACAGGCTCATGGGCTACAAACACTCCAGTTTGGTCACTTACCACGCGGTGAGTAGGAGCTGTAGTTAAACTGCTTTCTGCAGCCTGTTTAAGGACTGGCCAGTTAATGAGAGTTTTACTTCTCTTCTCTTTGCAGGACCCTCAAGAGGAGTGGACAGAGTTTGAGGCACTCAACGAATAAAAATGGAATAGTAAATTATATTGTTGGTCTTCAAAGTGTAAACTGTTATCAATAGATGAGCGCGACTCTCCGTTGGAAGCTAACAAGCTAAGATAGGCAAGGCATATGGATTGCAGGTGTTGGCTGTGTGTTTAAAAAGAGTTTGTTTAAAGGGGTTTGCTACCAAATGGTTTGCTGAAGTCTGGATTGACTGGTGATTGATTTCTGTGTTAAGGTCTCTAAAAGTATGAAATAATTGAAAATGTGCCGAATATCAAACTCTCTTGTGAGTTTTTTGAATTGTGATCAGTCTCATGCTATTCTCAAGACTGTCTCTACCCTCCATCATAAGTCTGATTGAGTGTTTACTCGGTGAAGATCAATATGTTCTTTGAAATGTATACTATTCTTGACTTAAACAACTAGAACCTCCCATTAGTGACTGAATACTGGGGACCTGCATTTAAATTGCTTCGTCAGATGCCACATCAAATGAGATTGAAAAATATGCCTTACTTGAGGTGTACTTAATTGCTTACCAAGAGCTTGCACTAATTTTTTTGCTCGGACTAGATGCATATCAGACATAACAACTATTCGCTGTGCCATATTGATTTTCTTTATGATTCGTTAAGTTACATCAGTTATAGTGTTTTACCTATATATATTTGTGACTTGACTTATTCTGCACTGCAGATTTGTTAATTTAGAAGATTGGCGCATATTTGTAGATGGTAGATTTGTTTTTAAAATTGCGGCAATACTTATTATGTATCCTTAGTATTTTATATTTCTAGTCATTTTATAAAATAATCATGTATGTTAAATTATTCAAAAATAAATTCCGATTATTAACCATTTGCTTTCCTGTGATTAAGTTTCTTAAATATGTATGTCACGTATGTACAGTAGTATTTTGAAATGTGATAGTCATTGCTTGTATGACAAAGTAATTTTAATGCTAGAAAATGAACAGTATCACTAGAAAGTAGGTATTCCATATTTATTATCCCTAGTGCGTATAGTTTTATTATGCAATTGAGTGAGTAGTTCCGTTGTACTTCAGCAGCACAAGGCACACTGTGGGGTGGGACTTCCCCGCTCTCTAAGTCTTCATGATGTCCTAATCTTAAAGTGTAATTGTGTTCGATAAATAAAACTTATATATCCACTATGCGTGTACCGTATTGCCCCTCGCCCCCCTAACGGCGCGTGCCTCGGTGTGTGCGCCGCCACGGCGCCACCGCCTCCTCGCCGAGGCCCTGGTCCGTCACCCTTGACGTGCGGCCGCAGGGCGCGACGCCCGGCCACAGTCTCCAGTCATCGTCACGTTGCCGACCAGCCCGGCAGACGACGCGACGCGACGCGCACACTGGCGAGGCTGGACGAAGCCACGCACCTCCGAGAATGACGCCCGCCTCTAGCCCGGGAGGTGCACGATGAGGGTACGCGACGCCCTCGCCGCTCTCGTCCTGGGGCTGTGCGTCGTCGGCGAGTGGGTGCCGGTGGCCGTCATCGACCGCGGGCCCGAGGTCCGGAGGCCGCAGGGGCCACAGGCGCAGCACGAGCAGCACGGGGCCGCAGCCCAGGCGGCATTCCCTGCCCTACAGCCGCTGCCCGCCACCGAGGAGCCCATCGGACCGCCAGGACCACAGGACGACGTCATCACCATCCGGAGGACGGTGGGCGACTCGTACTCGAACAAGAAGGGCGTCGTCGTGCCCCCAGCCGGCGACGGCAGTGCGGGCGCTGCGGAGGAGAGGCAGCGGGAGGACGACGAAATGCACGTCGACGTCGAGGTAGGCGAGGCCCACCACACATGGCCTGACATTGCACACTCCTTCGGATATCTGTACTATTGTTGGGACTGCCACCTGCCAACTTGTCCCACGGCCAGGATGACGTCGAGGTGCGGGAGGACACCGCCGCAAACCCCCCGGGCCAACAGGCCGCCGCGGAGCAGGGCGGCGCGGACGCGGCGGACGGGCTGCCGCTCGAGGAGCTCCGGGAGGCGCACCGGGCGCTGCTCAAGCAGAGCACGGCGCCCGTCAGCGGGAAGCTGGACTTCCTACGGCGGCTCAAGAACAAGCTGCTGCGACACATTGGTAAGGCCCCCGTGAGTGAGGGGGGGGGGGTCATCACGCGCCTCACGCGCCGTTGCATTACGGTCTCGGGGGCAGCTGGTGTGACGCGCGGTGGGGCGGGGCGGGGCGGGGCCAGGAGGCCAGGTTCACGGCCTCCGCGTGGTTGCCATTAACACCATGTGCATTTCTGCCGCCCCCCGCAGCCTCCCTGATGCCGCAGACGGCGATGGCCCTGGCCGGCGTCGGCGGCGGGTCCCCCAGTGGCCAGGCTGAGGGCCGCGGCCACAAGGGCATCGGCTTCCCCTCCAACGAGGGCACGCTCATGTCTCTGGCCTTCCTCGTGTTCGCCGTCTTCCTCGTCAAGGTGGTGCTGGTAAGCTTCGTCGTTCTGGTGCCCGATATGCACGGCGGAGACGGAGCCGAGTGTCGCTGACCTGCCGAACGATTTGCAGCAACTCATCTACGCCGTGCAGAACAGCCAGGCCAACGCGGCCGCCGCGGCCGGCGTGCGCGTCGCCCAGATGCAGATCCCCAGCCCGGTGATGCCCGCCTCCATGGGCACCATGATGGGCACCATGATGAACATGGTCCCCGCCATGATGCCCCCCATGATGGCGGCCATGGAGCCCGCCATGGCCATGCGGGGGAGGGCACGCCGGGAGGCGCACCAGACGGACGGGCTGCTCCGGATCACCGCCAACGTCATGGAGGCCATCGGCAGGGCGCGAGACGGGTTGGCGAGGGTGGGTGATGGGTAGCAGATGGGCAACCAGACAATGTGTGATAGAAAAACAGGACGATCTTTAATAAGTGATTTCATAATAATCAGCAAATAGTGGTACAAATCAATGCAATCAGAGAGATAGGACGTTTTGCCTTGATATGAAAAACAAAATTGTAACAAATTAATTTTAAGTCAATAAATGTAAAAACTACTGTTTTTTCTTATGTTTATCGGATATTGTGTATTTAGCATATGTCTTAGTTGGATCATACGGTTCCCATCGACTGGCTGGAAAGATATGCTTATTACGTTCATACCAGTGCCTCAGTAAAACTTTGCCTGCATGAGAGTCCTCTTTCTCCAGAGTTGCATCATTGGTCATCCTTACATCATCGTGGACATCAAAAGTAAAAAGTGGTCCACTTTTACCACGAGCCTGAAAATAAATGACTTTTGTCAGCAAATCATATGTTTATTTTTAAGATAGAAAACTTAAGTATTTTATAAATTTACCTTCGTCACAATAAAATCATAGAATGTGTAGTGATGGGGTAAAATGAGGTCCTCTTTAACATACATTAATTGGTCAGCCATCACTGTCTTTAGTTCGCTGAAATCCTTACGCAGAATCTCCAAGCATCTTTGCAAGAATTGGTAAATAGAGTTACCTGTACAGGCAAAAACAAAGGTTTTAAAAAAAGGAAATTTGAATAATTTCATCCGTTTATGATATTTCTAAATATTCGGTTCAATAAACACAAATGTTACCTTTTTTCATTCGAACTGTTCTTCTGTGACCAGAACCATCCCAATAACTGAAAGTAACTTCAATTTCTTCTTCTTTCAGTTGTTGCTGTTTAGCAGCCCATTCCTAAGATGAGAGAAAAGTTGAAAGTAATGCAAATGGATACATTATATAGCAGCATAGATATAAAATCCAATTTTTAATACCTGTCTCAGTTCCTCTCTCAATCTATTTTCTTCTTCTTCTCTTTCACGGTCTGGCAAAAAGCTTGTATCAACATCAGGATTTTTCCTAATTTTTTTCCTTGCAGGTACTGTGTATTTTTGTTCTTTCTCATCATCATTTTCTCGTTTAATCTGTTACAATACAATTATGATATATTTGAGACAACTAAGTAAACTTGCTTTTTTAATCCGCTAAGTAATGGAATTATTAAAACTTACCCCACCCGTTAATTCACCCATCATTTCATCAATTGCCTGCTTTTCATAGGCAGACATATATTCAGTCAATTCTTCATCCAGAGGCTCTTTTTTTATCTCTACACCAGATATGTTTTCTTTACTTGATGCTCCACTAGTTCCAGCTTTGGAAGGACTAGATGGTGTTCCATCTTCATCCTCTTTGCCCTCTTCATCTTCATCCTCCTCCATAGTAAACGACAGGGCTTGTATCTTTACTCAAACAAATCATGAATTAACTTTACATTCTGTCAAATGTGTAAATATGATTGAGGAGTAGTATTTACCTGTCTTTTCTGACGATCTTTTTCTGCTTGCTTAGCCTCTAAGGCTCGTTGTTTCTCACGGTCTTTCTCAGCTTGTTTCTGTGCTAATTTTCGTTCACGCTCTTTGACAATATTTTCCTGTTTGGCTTTCATTTCATCAAGGGTGACAAGACCAATGGTTGAGCTCTAGAGGAGGAGGATAAAGTTAAATTATAATTCACACAGCAAAATGAGCAACCCGTGTACAGAGAAGAGGCATACCTTGAGCTGTTGTTCAACAGCATCATAATGAGCAGCAAATTTATTTTCAATATTGCTTATTTTAAGTTCTTCTTCAATTTTTTTCTTGCGAAGCTCAATTTCTTCCAGAGCCTTCTCACGTTTCTTCATGAGATGCATTGCTCGACCTGCCTCACTGGCAGCACCCTTGTAATGAGCCATTGTGAATTGGTAAGGTTACTGTACGGAGAAAATTAAAAATCTGTAAAAGATTGAAAATGTCAGATGTCATATACACAGGAAGAAATTAGAAGGCATGTGTCATAAAACAGTCCCCGTCATACGTGTTACAGTTTTATAACGAAGGAAAACAGATCAAAATAAGTAACAGAGGGGATACAAGAAATCAAAATTTAAATTGTATTTAGACCCTTGATCTTCCTTAATGATTGAGAAACAGTAGATTCATTTTAAGGTTAAGTCGTTCATATCTTACGGAGCTATAGCTTCCTAAGATCATGGACAAATTACAGCCCACAGAAAGGTTTGGAAAGCACTCTGTGATTAGGGAAAGAGATTTCGAAAAGTGACATTACCTGAAAAATACAAAAGGCTTCACTTTTCCAGAAACTTCAAAAAATTCAAACGTCTGCAGGCGTTTGTTGAGTTTGTTGTTGTTTTTGTTTGTTATACTCTCGATTCTTGATCTCGACTCTCGATCTCGAGGACTGAGTGTCAAATGGGCCGTGAGTTTGTTTACGTTTCCGCAGTTGTTTTTAAAAATGGCGGTGCAATGGCGGCTATTTTCGGATTATCCCGAAAAATTGCATTGAAAGTTTGTTTACTGAAATGCGAGGTGTTAAAGTGGTATCCGATATTACCCACGAGCTTCGTAACAAACCAGAAATAATGGATCGAACTCGTATGTCAGCTGCCACTAGTTCTTGGTTTAAGAACTCAAGACAAATTTACAAGCCACCGGTAACCGGTTGAAGGGGTAAAGTTACCATTTTCTACTTACACCATGGATTTTCGGGTGGAATCAGCAGTGAATGCTCCCCAAACTTGCATGAATGGAAAGTGCAATCCAGTTTCTAGAGGAAATTGGTTCCTGTCGAGTAACAAAGCTTCCTCTTTAATTTTCTGGACAAATAATGGAGAGGTAAATTGTTGAAGGTATAATATAAAATCACAAGTTTTTGATGTCTTTATTAGTCATGTCTCATATCTTTTAGGTCATAGTGGACACTGAACATCAATCTCCAATTTCGTCATTATGTATTTCTCCAGCAAGTAACCCCTACATATGTTCATGTAGTGACGACAAAGTAATAATTTGGAGTCTCAATGATTTTCACTCAGAAAATAAAGAATGTATGTAAAGAGAAAGTTTACTTGCCATGATAAAATAGAGAGGGAATGACTATACATTTTGATTCCGTTATCAGTTTGTAGGAAACCAAGTAATGGTCTTCTTGTTGGGATCAGCCTGGGTACCATCAGAGACTGCTCTATAAGCTGTGACAATGAATGGCTCGCTCTTTGTAGGGAAAATGATGTGTGGGTCGTCTGTCTACAGGTAAGTGAGGAGAGATTATTTCATTACACAAATATTATCTCTGTGGCTTTAGTCTTCTTCCTGTCTAAGATGTGTTCATCTATTGTGCGTTGAAGCATGCAAACGGCATCCTCTCTGCTGTCTCACACCATAATACACTAGAACCTACTGGTGAGCCACCATCTCTTTGTTGCTTCTCTCCTGCTCTCCCAAATATTCTTGTCACCGCTGATGATTCCAATTCTTTTAAGGTATAGTATTTTTAGTACATCTATGACTTGACATTTTTTTATTACCAAGGTGATGTCATATTTTATTCTCCTCTAGGTATGGAATGTTGAGTCAGGCCTATTAGTTCAACGCTCAGCTGTTGGAGGTTGGCACCGCATATCTTACTGTGAGTTTGTGGGAAGTGGCACATACCATGGACACTTACTAGTGGGGACAAATCGTGGATCCATTCATCTTTTCTCCATTAGCCCCAACAAACCTCCCCGTGAATTAGCACAAGTTTGTGCTTTACCATCTGTGCGTAGTTCGGTGTTAATAATAGCAAAATCTAATGGTAAAGATGTTTCTTAGTTTTTAAAAGTAGTTTTGGGCTTCTTTTTTGTCAGGTGTGAGTCCATTGTGTTTTGTCAAAAAAATCCTTATTTCAGATTCAAACAATGCAGGAGACTATGAAAATGGAAGGAATTTGAATTATCTGAACGGCCAGGCGGAGAACCGTCTCGCCGGGCGTCCGCCAACGACTCCGCCAGGTAAGTGCCGGATCAATTATTTAACGCCCGTTGCAGGTTCCCTCTGAAACTCTTACACCTCTTCTTCAGGAGGTCTAGGCGAAAGCTGTGAGGCGGGCTGCGTCATACTCAGCGCGCTCCTGGTTGACGCCGAGCCGCAGGACACCCCGGAGACTGTGGAGCCCTCGGAGCTCCCGCATCCGGACGAGGAGGACCGCGCGGTTGCCGAGATCCTGGCGCCGGCGCCGCTGCTCGTCGTCTGCACCAACCTGGGCCTGACCGTGTACGACTGTCACTCGTGGGAGTCCGTGGCCTCCAGCTCCTTCTCGGGTGAGTCTCGGTCCTGCCATCCTGGTCTAGGCGCGAGGGAACTCGTCCCTACAACGACTGTTTCCCGAGGCCCGCTCGTCTCTGCCAGCTTCACGGAGCTTTGTCAGCTCTAGCCGCAGAGCCCCCTAGGCGCTTACAAGGCGGGCCGCCGGCCCAACACAGGTGCGTGGCGGGTTGGCCTACCCACCGCGTTGCAGGCGCTAGCGCGTGGTGAGGCCTTACCCTGAGAACTACGCGTTTTGTTCCGATAAATCTCGCATTCTGTGAGCAATGAAGAAATCCTAACTTTTTCCATCCAAGGGCCGATCACATAAACGCCCTCCTCGCGGCCTCCCAACTTTAAAGCGACCGCCCGTAGAACGTGCCACGCATTGTGGGGACACGGGGCTCCTGGAGAGGGCGGGACGTTGATCTTACCTGTCTTGTCAGATTTGCTGGACGAGGACTTCTCGCTCGTGTCCGTGACCTCACTGGCGGGCCGCACTCCGGACCAAGTCCGCTGCCTGCTGTGCTCCGGCCCCAGCGTCTACCTCATCCGTGCGCATCGCGCGCCCGGACCGGCAGCCGTCAGCCGCGAGCTGAGCTTCCTCGCGACGTAAGTGTCTCGCTGTCCCCGTCAGCGCCAAGGAGACCGACAACCCAACCCACGGGCGTCCTCGACTCTGCCGCAGGTCCGCGGTCGGTGCCCGGTCGCCGCTTCGTGCGCAGTTCTCAAAGCCGGCCGTGGACGCGGCCACGGCGGCCTACGGGGCGTCCTCGCGGACCACTCGCAAGGGCGCCGTTGGCACACCCGCGGCCCCGCGGCCCGTCAAGTCCTCGGGCTACGGCGTGGTCAGCGACGCGCGGCAGCGCTTCATGCCCGTCATCAACCGCCCCCGGCGCCCGCCCGCCGCGACCTGCGCGACCAGGGGCGCCGGGTGCGGCAGCCGCGGACTCCTGTCCAAGATTGACGGCGACCTGATGCGGACGTGGACACCG
>NW_026267236.1:545245-546106 GCF_000697945.3 Frankliniella occidentalis
GTTAAACCTACGTTTCGTTTCGAACAAACGAGTGGTGGCGGCGGCGGTGGCCTGACCCACATTGGGCTCGATGCGATGCGAGAGAATACATCTGCATGGCGGTCCGCCGGCCTAGCAGGCCTGCCAACCCCCGGCCTGCCTGGAGAGGCCGCCTGCAGGCGCTCCAAACCCGACGGGCCGTGAATGCCAGCCTCGCCGCTTCGCTGCAGTTGTTGCGGCTCGGCCGGCGGCGCGGGGCAAAAGGGTTTATTAGAATCATTATGATTATTATTATTTTATATTGGATTCGGTACTTTGTGTGACGGAGTCTAATCCCCCCGCAGCTCAGGCTCGGGCTCGGCTCGCTTGCTGCCTTGTCCAGCTTTGCGCACGACGTATCTCTCCGTACTCGGCAGGCCAAGGACAGGGCTCGCCCCACCGTGTGTGTGTGTGTGTGTCTGCGCGCGCGCTGCCAACCTACAAACATGAAAATAAAGGTCGCGTAAGGACCGGTCGACCTTAGCGCGGAGACATGTATGTGTTTGAGAGAGATAGTGTCGCGCCAGCAGGAAGGAAACAGATTGGAAACAGACACTTCGTCGTCGTGGTCGCGTCCACTTTGGCGGTCGAGTCACTTAGCCTATGTTTGAGCAGGCCAGCTACAGTAAATAGGCCGGGGAGGGGGGGGGGGATGGTTCTCTGAAATTTAATACCGCAAAAGTGCGTGTTTACAAAGGATATATCCTTCTACTTTGGTTTTCAGTGAACGAACAGAACTGGCGCACTACCCTATCGTATCTGTACATTTTCCAGGCCGAGGTCTCCTCGTATCGCACGGGGTTGCCCCCAACGCCACTGTTGACGCGCGTCCTTCCATAAATA
>NW_026267236.1:546228-549555 GCF_000697945.3 Frankliniella occidentalis
CCTGCGCGACCAGGGGCGCCGGGTGCGGCAGCCGCGGACTCCTGTCCAAGATTGACGGCGACCTGATGCGGACGTGGACACCGCCCCTGAAGCAGAGCGGGCGCGCGCGCCTGTGGCACGACTGCGGCGCGGGCGCGGCGGTGCGCCTCGCGTCCTCGGGGGACGGGCTGAGCCTGGCGTGCGCGTGCGGCCCGGGCGTGCTCAGCGTGCTGCAGTGGGCGCGGCCCAGCGTGGAGGACTGCGTGCGCATCGCGGGCCACGATGCGCGCGTCACGGCCGTCAGCTTCAGCGCGGACTCGGCCTGGCTGCTCAGCGCCTCGAGCGACGGCCGCACCAAAGTCTGGGACTGGCGGGAGCGGCGCTGTGCCCTGGACGTGGACGTGCAGGGCGGCGCCAAGGGGGCCAAGGGAGCCGACGGCCGCCGCGGGCACGCCGTCACACAGGCGGCCTTCTTCTACATGGACCGGTTCATATTGCGCGCCGTGGGCAGCGCCGTGGAACTCTTCTGTCACCGCCTGCACGACCAGCCCCAGCAAGGGCTGGCCAAACCGGGGTTCGTTTGATGCGCGGGTCCGAAGCCCATGGCAGAATTTGTCTGGCTCGGCTTCTGTCTCACCGCTATGGCCATTCCCTTCCCCTCCGCAGGCTGGCGGGACCTCGCGGCTCACGGCGCGTCCGCAGAATTGAATTCCCGACGCAGGAAGTCATGTGCTTCGCGGCGCCCAACACTTTTTACTCCAGTAAGCATAAACTCCTGCTCACCCCTGTCAGCCCGCTCGTTCCCCTTCTCCTCCTTCTCCTCACGGTCCCCTTGCCGCAGATGTGCTGGTTGCGGGCTGCGCGAGCCGCTCCCTGCACGTGTACGACGTTGGCGCGGAGCGCTTCCTGGCCGAGATCCGCGACGCCCACCCGCGGCCGCCGCACGTCCTGGCCCTCGTCACGCCCTCGGCCGCGACGAGCAGCGCGCGGGCCGCGGACCTGTTCGCCAGCGCCTCGGCGTGCGACGGCGCCAAGCTGTGGGACCTGCGCCAGGCCAGGTGAGCCGCCGTCTAAGCTCTCGCACTTGTTGGCGAGTGGGCTTGGGCTTGCCTTTTTGGTTTTGCTCGTGCTCGTGAGGCTTGCTTGCCTGAGCTTGCGTTCTCCAGCTTGCTTGCTCATGTACTTGCGGGCATGGATTCGCAGGTGCGTCCAGAAATTTTCGAGGCATCTGAATCGTGCCCATGCATGTGGGCTTTCCCTGAGCCCGTGTTGCCGCTACCTGGCTGTTGGCTCGGAAGATAAGTGTGTAAGTAAATCCAGATTTTCTATGTTAAAATGATAAGGGGGTTAAAATCTTCCTGGAAAAACAACGTATCCGTGGAATGATTAGATAAAGAAAGGGGTAAATTTATTTTTACCATGCTTTCATTTCCAGGTTTATGTTTATGACACACGCAAGAGTACTGATTATGTGGATAAGCTGCTGGGTCTGAATGAAGTAGTTTTAGATGTGACTTGGAACTCGAGCAAACCACAACTTGCAGCTACAGCTATTAATAGTTGTGTTGCTGTGTATGCCAGTCCTTGACATTATCAGGTCTTTATCAGGAGACACAGGGTAATACCTGCGAAAGGATTTAAAGAGATTTTCGTCGTAGGGTTGGAAATCAACTTTAATTGCGTTCACAACACATCTTTGTTTTTTCATAAATTAAATCCACAAACATGGCACACTTAGTATTTTTAACACTAAGTTGTAATAACATGCATGCGTAATCTTTGCAGAGGTACATGCTGTTTGGATATGATGACTGAAATTCGGTCTACTCTATCTACAATATGTTACACTGGTGATTGGGAAGGCCTTAATGTATAATTGGTTAAAAATTTTCTGACTATATCCTCCAAAATTAATTTTGAGTTTTACTCTTCTTTCTAATCAAATAGAAAATGTGAATATCTGAGTAATAATTCTGATCAATGCTGATATCACAACCAGAGTGCTAAGAGCATTATTGCACAGGTCAAGACATAGGTATAAACCCCTCCCCACCCCACCCCACTCAAGTCGTTGAGAAGCTTTGGTAATACATTATACTTTACAGGCTGGGTTTGATTAAATCTTCAGCAAGATCAAACCCAGTTCATTACAGTAGGTGAATAAAAATTCACAGGAAGAGTATAAGGAACCACTCTTTGTACCTCAGTACAAAGTGTGTTATTATACTAAATTGCATTTGAACACCAGACCAACTAAAATGTTCTGGGCTATCAACTCAAAATTTTCTTTTCAATACTATAAGGGATGCAATAACATCTCTGTACTACATTACATCAAAATATATTAAAATATATTCCCAAATACGTAAAATTACTACTAAGAAATTTGTCATTGCTTCAGAAGTACTAAAATTTTGAACAACAAAATTTGAGTCTTCAGCACAAAATTTGTCTTCAGTCTTCAATCAAATTTTGCATGAGGTATTGACGACCCTTCTTGAATAGCTGGCCTGTGCTCTCTTGGCTAACAATCACTGCAATAATGCTTGATGCAAACATCTGTTCCAATAATTACAAGAAAAGAGACAATGCTGCTACTGCTATACTATAACACAATAAATACAATCGTTAATGGTATGCACACCCTCCAGGAAAAATCTTTTTGTTTTGCATTTTTACAGGAGATGTAAGTCCTCTTTAATATACAATACAATAAATACTTCTATTACAATTCCATTTACTCAGTGCCACACAGCCGCGCTAAAATTAATTGTTGGTTAATTTTTAAATCATTCTTAAAAGTATGCTAGTCTTTTACAGGCAGTTCCTTTTTTTTTCATAGGTTGTATTTTCCCCATATCCGTAATCTGTGTACTATGACAATCTATTAGAGTCTTGTATTCATACAAGAAGTAACATACATAAAATTTGACAATAAAAACAAACTATTACTCTAACATTTCATTCCCAGTCACAAGGAGTTCCTGATTCCTGAGCAAATTTATGATCACAACAATTGAAAAATTAAAAATAAAAACAACAACATGTTGGTTTTACCATGTTATAAAACTTGAGGCAATTAGGGGCAAATTTGTGTCATGTCTAAATTTTTATACAGGATCCAGTTCATCCTTGGACCCTTACCTTACCCCTGATAAATTCAACTATCCTCACAATTTTCCTGTCTTACATTTTACACCACATATCTCTTCTAGTTCACTCAAGTATCAGTCCCATAAAACTTTCTACACTTTATGTACATGACACTCTGTGAGGTCTTATTAACATAGCAATATTTACATTTAAAGCAACACAAACTAACATTCATTCTGTATTTAAAAAAAATAA
>NW_026267236.1:561010-562616 GCF_000697945.3 Frankliniella occidentalis
TGCTGCTGCTGCTGGTGCTGCCGCTGCCCGGGGGCCCCGGCGTTGTGGTCACATCTGCGGGCAAGAAAGTGGACGCATTACAAACTTGATATCCTCCGTCGGCGGCGACCGTAAAAGCACAGCGAAAGTGATTGGGTGGAGAGGGCATATTGGCGGCTCACCCACCCGTCGCGGACCCTGCTGCATTCCCATCAGGATGTGAGTGTGTGCCCTTTGTCCTCCCGACACCGGCGGGGAGGGTCTTGGTGTGGTGAGCGCCAGGGGCGGGGGCGGGGGCGGGGGCTGGTGAGCGCCGGGGGCGGGGGCGCTCTAATTGGCGCGCTCCCCGCGGAGCAGCTCGCCGCGCCGCCCGCGGCCGCAGTCGCCGCGAGCTGGCGCAGACTTTTCCGCCTGCACCGCGGGGAGAAAGGCTTGAGCCGGGCCACAGCCTGCCCCGGCTGCCCTCCACCGCCCCGCCTCGCCTCGCCCTGGCCCCCGCTCATCGCTGGATAACGTTTCCTCGTTGCCGCAACCCCTGCTCCGCCACCGCGCGCCCACGGCGCCCACACTCGCTCGCCCGGCGTGTATAAGTTGCAGCAGAATGTTTTGAGGAGGACGATGACCACGTCACTTCCGGTACGCATGCGCGGCGTGTGAAGGCGTCGTGTGCGCAACACGCGGTGGTGTCGGCGGGATGTGTTGTAGCGGAGCCGGACTATGTAGCCTCTAGCGCAAACAAAGATGATGATAATAATAGGGAATGAAATCCAGAGAGGAACGAGGAAATTTTTGGATTTGAGATGCGTCGATTCGTTACGCCGCATGAAAGTAGAGCCGCCGCGGGTTCTCTCTCTCTCTCCTCCACGGTCCAGAGCTCTCGACAGGCCGGCCGGCCGACAGCCGGTGCGACCGCTGCTGCTGAGGCTGCGGGGTGGTGGTGGTGTGGTGGGCGGCGGCCCGGCCCGCCACCCGGCGTGGTCGTGGCGCCCGGCGGCGGCGGCGCTCTAGGCGAAGGACCCGACCCGCTGAGAGAGAGAAACCGAGAGCCCTGGCGGCCGAGAGTGGTGCGCTCGCGGTCTCTTTTGCACTCATGCTGCCCTCCATCCCACCTTCTCCCTCCCCGCAGGTGATTCTGACGTCACCGCCCTCAAAATAAAGGCGGCTCCGAAGGGAAATAAATAAAGGGAGCCTGGCCGGGCCGCCGCGGGGACCCGCCGCCGCCGCCGCACGTTTCTCATAAGGGTCGTGATGGAGACGCCCGGTGCGCGGTGCGTGTTTGGGGCCCCCGCCCACGCCCCGGCGTCGCCCCGCCACACATACCACTTTCACTCCAAGTCGTTGTTGTCGTCGTCGTTGTTGTTCTTGTTTGTCGCAGCGACTGACGACGACTGTCACAAAAAAGTAATAATGATCCGCACGCCGTTCGACGCAGCGGAGCGGCGGCGGCGGCAGCGGGGCAGGGGGAAATAAAGTCATTTTCGTTTGGGATGTTTTGCCACCGCCAAGAAGGACGCGGTGGCGGCGGCGGCGGCGGTGGCGGCGGCGGTGGCCTGACCCACATTGGGCTCGATGCGATGCGAGAGAATACATCTGCATGGCGGTCCGCCGGCCTAGCAGGCCTGCCAAC
>NW_026267236.1:564336-580733 GCF_000697945.3 Frankliniella occidentalis
AAGTACATACCCGCGTAGCGTGCGACCTCGGCAGACAAATTCGCTCGCGCGGGGAGGAAAGCAACCAGACACGCGCTAAGAGGTGGGGGCCGAGAAGGGAGTGAGGGGGAATCAAATGTCACATGTGAAGCGGAGAAATCACATTCAAATGATAGGGTCTTTGCATACAGATGACTGGTATATCTTGCGCCAAGTATAAAAAAAAATGATCAAATTACGACGAGAATAACATCAAAACGTAAGAAAGAAAATAAGCTGCTACGGTGTAATTTGATACACGAAGGTGCTGCTGCTGCTGCTCGTTAGGCAGTATGGCACCGCGCGCAGCAATGCGTTGCGCGCGGAATTCATTAATTAACTTGTGAATGCACAAGTGCTGTGCAGACCAAGTGGGAACAGTTTTCAGAAAGGGCGGCCGGAGGCGGGCCGGGGCCTGAGGGCGGCGGGGGTCGCCCAGCTGAGAAAGTGCAACGCGGTGGCGGCGCTGGCGTGGCCAGCCATACGTATATGCAGTGTCCTGGGAACACGGAGCAGCCAGCCGCCTCACCGCAGAGAGAGGTCCTCCTGCAGGCTGCGGCCTGCGGCCTCCATAGGCCATGTGTGAGAGCGCTGGACCTGTGCAGAGCCTGGAGTCTTCTCTCGCGACCGCGTCTGCCCGCTGCTCCACGGCGCCGTTTCGTCACAGCGCGGGGCACAATAGCCTAGGCATGGCGTAGTTCCGTTCAAGTTGTTCCGCGAAGAAAGGGCGAGCGGGCGTCTGAAGGCGTGGCGTGGCGTGGCGGGCGTAATGTTTGTTGCAGTACGGGCGCGCTGAGGCAACACCACTTGACCGACCCCCCTATAGTCACGACCCGGCCAGAGTCCCTCTCCTCATCACGGTAACTGGACCGCGTCATCTCACCCCGACAGCATCTCGTCGCAGCGGCGACGACGAGCGGAGAGAGAGGCCCACTCACTCGACGTGACGAAATCGTTTCCACGGAAACGGATGCGCCTGCTGCCGCGTCCTTGACACAGGCGGGCAAAAAAGGAATACTGCACACATAGCTAAATGTATTTGTATATTCTTGTGCAAACGTTCGTGTCGCCAAGTTAAACCTACGTTTCGTTTCGAACAAACGAGTGCAAAAAAGTGTTCTAATAAACGCATAAATGTATGCAAACAATTTGATCGCTTGAATTCGTACAAATATAAGACAGCAATCTAGTTAGTGTGCACAGTACATGCGCCTTAGTTTAGGTCATGTGTGCGGGTTAGTTGGGGTAGGGGGGTAGATACTGGCCCTTGAAAGGCGTGGGTGAAGGAGTACCGGCTGCTCCTGCGCTTCCTACGCCAGAGTGCGAGCGAGTGCATCGCCCAATGAGGCTGCTGCTGCTGCTGCCGTCGACCTTCACTTTCACCCAGTTCCGTGTCACACGAGTTGACTTGGGCGTGGTGTGGCGTGGTGCAGCGGGGCGTGCCGTCGGGGCGTGGTGGTGTGGTTGTGCCGTGGCGGGGCGGGGTGCGCTGCTAGCCCAACCGGGACGCCAAAGGCCGCGCAGGTGCCTCCTCCTGCCTCCCGTGCCCCGCCGCCGACAGGCTGCCGCGGTGACGGTGAACCTCTTGGCCCGCCCGGCCCGGCCGCGCTCCCCACAAAGGCGATCCTGTCGCGACGGCATGTTGTGACTTTTAAAGCTCGGTCGGCGTTGTCCTCCTGTCCCGTAGACGACGCCAGGGATGACTTTCCGTAAAGCGTACGAGAAGAAAGGGCAGGAGAAGGTGGAAGGGTACTTCCTGGACGGGGTACATAGTACATGAACCCGACCCATTGAAAAATGATAATAGATTACCGCTGCAGGGGGCCGCCCCCTCCTCCCTGAGCCTGGGCCTATCCACACGCATCGCGGCATTTCCGGACGGCGAGCTCCAGCGGCTGGAGGCTGGGGGCTCCAAGAAACCACACTGTGAATAATTTAATTTTCATTCGCTCCAGAGATGGCTATGATTTTCCGTCTTTTGATTACCCTCCCCCCTCCTTTTCCTCCATCCTCTCTCTCTCTTTCTCGGCCCTTTTTGGGGTCTTCAATAAACTCAATTTCAATTCCTCTCTCACCTCACTATCTGCTGTGTCTTCTCTCCGCATCTCGATTCAATGTCGTTGAATAGGATGTGTAATGTCCCATCCGTACCATTGTCTTGACGGAATTTATTTATTTTTTAAAAAACTCGTTTTCTTCCTAACGCCCCCCCCTTCCTCGTTCCCTCACACCTGACATTTTTACGAGCCTGGTTGCATGCAGCGCTGTGCGGCGCTGTGCCCAAGGACAGCGATGTGGAGCCCCGATCCGGGCCCTGGGGTTGCCCTCAGGCTGTCCGGACAAAGCTATTGTCCTACGCCCCTAATAAACGTACCCGTGAGTGTGTGTGTGTGTGTGTGTGTGTGCGTGTGTGGACGTGGCAACGCGTGGCAACGTCGTCCCGAGCTGCACTGTATCTCAATCATCAAGGCCCAACGTCAAAACAACCCGCACCGTCATCGAGCCAGCCAGCCGGGCCCGGTGCAGCTGCAACTGCATCGCCGAGATCATCAAGACCGTCATTGTCATTAGCGGGCGTGGAGAATGATAAGCAAGCAGATCGCACCGCACGATTGCGTGAAATGGAAATGTAATAAACAAGTAATGATGAGAGATCAATGATTAATCGTGGATATCATGATCATGAACGTCGTGCGGGGGAATTTCTTGGAGTTGAACGCGCACAGCCTAGCAGCACTCTTGGAGACAACCTCGTTCGGAAAGGAATGAGTTAATATCTGTGAGGTAGCCGGGTGAAATGCTGGACCATGAGGGAGCTATTCCATGTTTTGGGGAGTTGTGGGGAGTTGAGCCGATGGGGAGCTCGGCCCATAGCCCGGTGTGCACAGCGCGCCGGTGTGCCTGTGCCACTCCTCTTGGTTCAACGGCCCCGCAGCAGCCCTCCCCCCGCTGCCGCTGCCGCCGCTCTGCGCCGCTGCATGGGGCCGTGGCGTTGCGAGCCGCACCTGCGCCCCTCTCTCTCTCTCTCTCTCTCTCTCTCTCTCTCTCTCTCTCTCTCTCCCCGCCGCGCCCGCGAGCCGCGCCGCGCCGAGCCTTGAACTTGAATCTCTCTCGCGCGCGCGGCCAATGGTTGGTTATAGAAAAGGGCCGCGCGGAGCTACAAGGCATTCCAGGGGAGTGCCAAGGAAGAGGTATCTTAATTCACCGACGTCGTGGTGTTATCACACGGCGCTGCGGAGCTGCTCGGCCGGCGCCCAACGCGCGTGGCGTCCTGGTGCCCGCGGCCAGTATATATACGCGTGAACTGGCGTTTTTATTTGCTTCACGATAAATCAAAAAGTACTGTACGCTCCTCGCCACCCAAGAAGCAAAGAACTGTATCCATCGCATTCCTATTGTCTCAGCCGCCCCACCTCTCGGACCCGCGGAGCCGCCGTTTCAATGACATCGCTATCGCTGCGCCCTGGCTGCGCCCAAAATCGCAGTCATACGCGGTGATTCACCCGCGTACACGAAAAAAAAAATTGTCAGAAATACACTGGCTACATTTGTTATGACGGTCAAGAAATTCGGCGAGGCACCTAAAAATTGGCAGTCGGAAACCTTCCGAAACAAGGGTTAGTTGCCACCTGTTGCCTTGCCCCAGCAAACCCGTATATTCTGGTTCGCCGTGGCAACTAACTCTTGTCCACGATGTAGTGAGCTCACTACATCGTGCTCTTGTCTGTGCCTTGCCTTGCCTTGCCTCTGACTACTAATTCTTAGGAGCCACAGCGAATTTCTTGACTATCCCAAAATTAGCCGATGTATTAATTGGTATTAGTTCTGAAGACTACTCTTTTTTCCGTGAGGGTGACCTGGAGGGAAAGGTTGTATTTGTGTAATGTTTGTTTTGCTGCTCAAGTCAAGTGCGTTTTCGTAAATTGCGTGCGATTGCATGGCGCCGTTCAAAGATGCGCTTCGCCTTTCGCAATGACGGCGTCATCTGACGGCGTCGCCGTGTGTCTAACGGCACCGCATTAGATCCGATAGCAAAGCGGCTGAGAGCGGCGCGGCGGGCTGCTTTGGGCTCGGTAGAACTAGAGAGAGAGAGAAAAAGAGAGAGAGAGATCAAACGTTGTGACATCATCCCGTTAGCATCGGCTGGGCAGGGCTCCGAGGCACGACCGACCGCCACGACTGGTCGATACCCTAAAGCCGCCCCTCTTGCTCGGCTCGGCAGGTGCATCGCTGCAGCGCGGTGCGGGAGTGATGGGATGTCTTCATCCTGTTGATGGAGATGTCGTGCCAACTTTTGGATAGAAATGGTATCCATTCTGAAGGGCCTGGCCAGGGCGGGCGTGCTGGGCATGAGTGAGCAATCACAGAGAGGGGGCTGCTGTCGCAAGATGACACCCGCGCGGTCGTTCTCTAGCACCATACACACTAAACGTCCTGGCCGCCTCGCGTCTCTAAATCTTGGCAGCTCTTTCCGATATTTTGGCATTATTTTTGAGGCTACACGAGATAATACCATGTACTGTATGCTGATACGTTGGGTACATACTTACATAGGGCCAATAAGGCTCTCTGGCGAGCGACACGCGGTATAAGATAAGGGTAAAACGCACTCGACTCCTCGATTTTCGGTGTTTTGCACACTTTTGCGCGCCATTATTTGCGACGAGCTTCGAAGAATGTTGCTCCATTTTTATTTGAAGAGGTGATGGAACTCGATTCCCCTCCTATAGCGGTCCGTGTAGCGCCTCTCTGTACAGAGCACCTAGACAACTGCCTCGCGGTACTCCACTTCTCAATCGAGAGGCCCCCTTTCTTACGGCCGGCCGGCCGGTGCGGCTGCCATTGTCATTGCGGGGTTGCGTGTCTGTTAACACTCCCATGACAGCCGCGCCTCGCCGCCTTCGCCGCCATAGTGCTGCGGGCAGTTTTGGGCCTTGGGAGGAGAAGCGGAGAACGGAGAACAACAAGGGGAGCGGGATTGGGAAATGCTCACATGTGTCATATATCGCAAACTGCACATGCTGCGCTGCTGCGGCTGCGCATGACACACGTCACCATGGGAAACTCTATATATACCGCAAAAACGCTCGTGACTCGTAAACTAAACTCGTGTTTCGATACATCATATACATCGACCGCGTATTGAGTCGTGATTAAGTCCCCCTGATACGAGCGTATGCCTTTCTGCGTGGAATACATTCTAAATGCAAACGCGCTCGGCTCTGCGCGGCGCTGCGCGGCGGCGCGGGCTGCCCCTGGGTCATACTCGAGTGGGCAGCCGATAAGAACCGGAGCTGCCAAGGCTGCTGCCGTGCGCCGCGCTGCGCCGCGCGCGCTAACCTTTCTAGAGTGAGCTCATCTCTAGAAAGGCCGCAGCAAATCAAGCGCATCGAAATAGTCCTTGTTTCTTTATTATTATTTTTTTCCAATTTAGAAATGGTAAGGTCTTTTAGGACTACGTCATTAGAGGCGTCATTGCTTATCGAAATGCTAAGCGGTTTATTTGCGTGTCATTTTCGATTGCGCGGCGTAGGCGTACGTGCACGGCCCGTACGAGCGCGTACTCACTCCGTCACGCGCGGTGCCTCATTTCCCACAGGATGCCGTAATCCTAAGTGCTGACTGCTTGCCCCCCCCCACCCTCTCTTTTCTCCCTCTCCTCCTCTGTCCCTATCGACGCCCCCAAGTCTGTTTCGGTAAAAGCGCTTTGTGGCCGTGACCCGCCTAGCAGCCCACATGCGCGGCATTCACTCTTACCTGTGTTTCGTCACCTTCAATGCCCAAACTGTTTTGACGCATTTGTCGATAACGACTATCGGTATTTCAGAAATGGAGCCGCGTGTTATTTTTCTGGAGCTTTTGGCCCGGCCCTTGTTTGGCGCGCGCGGCTGAGCAGTGCCCGAGTCGAGGTCGGGCTAATAATCCCGTGTTTTCTGAACGATTTATTATCTGTTCCGCTCTGCGGTTGTGTGCCTCGCCTTCTCCCTGCCGTGGAAGTTTGGTCTGTTTTGATCGTTTCTGTTTAGTTTATTCTTTCCGTGCGGCCAAAGCAGGTTATAGAACACAGGGCGCCGCATCGGCCCGTCGGAGACCTGCCCTGCCCATACACTGACGGGAAGGAAAGTGAGATCTCTGCCAAAGCCAAAAGCGAGAATGTGTGCGATGGGGGGCTTACGTCACCGTTCATTGTCTGTCGGCCCGGGGAAGAGGTGGTGGGCCCTTCCAAACCCGCGCGGCCACCTCCGTCCGACCGGCCCGGCACGGGGCACGGGGCTCGGCGCCTCGCGGGGGCGTGGCGTGGGCGTGGCGGAGCGTGGCGGGCTGGCCTGAGAGGGGGCGCTATACGCTGCGATCCAGACAACAAACTGACCGTTTCCAAGATCTGCGCAGAAGGCGCGTCGCCATCAATTGGGAGCCTGCAAGGAGAGTATTCCGATTTCTCTCTTCTTCTTTCTCCCTTCCTTTCTCAACCCCTCACCTCTCTCCATCCCTCTCTTTGGCGTGGACTCGACGGCATTGAGCCGGTCGACCACAATATCTCATTCAGTTCCCATGGGCGGCCCTCGGGGCGGCCCGGCCAGGAGGGTCCGGAGGGAGAGCGGCGTGGTGGCGGTGTGGTCCCGTCCCATCTGATAGCGAGTGCCTCTGGCTTGCCTCCGGGGCCCTTGCTGCCTAGTTTTGTCTAGTTGTCTAGCTTTTGCCTAGGTTTGCCCTGCACCGCTATTAGACCCGGCATCACGACCGGTGACCGCATTTTGACAGCAGACCGCGAAGGGTCGTGGTGGAACGTCCACAAGCAGGTCCCCCACTTGAGGCCAAGGCACATGCTCTTTCTTTCTCTCTCTGTCTCTGTCTCTGTCTCTGTCTCTCTCTCTCTCTCTCTCTCTCTCTCTCTCTCTCTCCGCCTCTCTCCTCTCTTTTTCTCTCTTCTTTCTGCGTCCCTTTCCCCTGTCTCGTACTGCCCTCTTCCTTCCACTCTTTGCAACTCGTGTCCCGTGCACGACAAAAGTAATGTGTGTAGTTAGTAGTTCTACAGGAAGACGAGAACTGAGACAGGTTAGGTTCCTGTTTCTGAGGTCTGTGAAACAAACTGCTTCTTGGAGGAGAAACACAGTGCTCTGCCTTACCCGATACTTCATTACACTGTCTATTCCATTATATAAAACAATCGTATGCATATTAGTGTAGTGTGAAGACAACGATAATGATACTCTTTTGTTTCCAACGCTTAATTCGCCCGTGCCCTTCCCCATCTCGCTCCCTTGTTTTCGAAAGTGAAAAGAAAAGTATTGGTGTGGCAAAGAAACGCAGCTGCTACCCAATTCGCTGCTGCTCCTTAGAGGGACTTTTTCACACGGACAATGGGCCCGACGTACGCAAAGATCCCGCTGGTCCTTCCCCCGCGCACCACGCTCACACACAACACGCTGCAGGAGGACCACAAACACGAGTCTCCTTTCTTTCCCACTTTCAAAGAGATCGCCGCGCGTGAAATTGCCCTCTCGTTCAACCTGCCAGCTTCTTGGCTTTTGCCATGGCCCGGCCGTAACTAGCGCCGCTCAGCCAGCTCTGTGGAGCAGCCACCAGCGTCGCTCCACTCGCCATCTGGACGTCAGAATCAGAACCGCCGCGCACGGCCTCCGTCAAATGGGGGCGGCGTGCGAGCGCCTCCCGCCATAACACAACACGAGGCGACGTCATATCCAAGTCGTGCAGCTCGGCCTGCTCAGCCGCGCGCAGCACCGCTCAGCATCGCGCAGCACTAGCCGCGCCACTGGATGCGTATTATTTTTCCCATGCTACGTCAGAGCCGAGGCCGACGGCATATTTCACGGTACGTGACACGTCGTTGCCCCGCCCTCTGGCGGCCACTGCGCACGCATGGGAGCAGCGTAGGGAGGGCTGTGCGCTGAGAGAGACGGATTTTTAAAAAGAGATGTAATTTGCTTATTGACTAACTAGATATATGTGTGCGTCAGACAACGTTTCGCGTAACAGACTTCGAGATACGTCACGAAACACTGTTACGCTAGGGTCGCTGAGCCGCACATGTCGCATGTATACCCAGGCATGCGGCGCTCGGCGCTGATACCATTTTTAAAACTTTCATCTTTATGCCATTTGCAGAGGTCGATTTTTGAACTACAATGTTCATCTTTGAACTCGATCTAGCTTTAAAAGAGTTATCCTGCAAGTGCTTTCCCGAACCATCCGGGGAATTTGCGAGAAAATGTTTGCCTTCTCGGAGTCGGTCGGAGTCGGAGCCATAAGGCGCCATGGTGGACGACGACAGGCATGCTGCAGCCGCACTGCAAAACCTACTAAATGTTCCGATCCGGGGTCCGTGTGTTGTTGCCACTATAAGACCACACGGAGGAAAATTGCGTCGTAGTTTTTTACCGCCCGCTTGGCTTTTGCGTAGAGGTGGTGAAGTGGCTTTCGATGTTCTGAAATGGGCGCCACTTTAGATCGAAGTGCGGCGCGAGGCGTACTACTATGAACGTATCCGTCCTGGCGCGGCGGAAGTAAGCCATTGCCTGGCAGCCCACTCCTCCTCTCGCGCGGGGCCTCGCGGGGCCACGCAGGGGTGCCCCCGTCCGACTCGGGCGTTTAGGTTCCCACGACACGGAGGGGCGGGGCGGGGCGGGGCGGCCGCGGGAGCCATGACTCATCTCGCTGCAGCGAACCCCCCCTCTGGCGGCCAAAATATCAATGAGCCCCTTCTTCGCGCTGCCCTCCGCGGTGTGCTTGGCGAGCGATAATTAACGCCGACGGCACGGCAGTGGGAAAGGGAAAACACGACGGCAATGGGCCCCGCGGCGGCCGGGTCGAACGAGAGCGCTTGCTGCTGCAGCACGGCGGAGGCTTGCTTGGTGTTGCAGGCGAAGGGCCCCGCCGGCCGCTGTTGTTGAGTAAGAGGGTCGGACTCGACCCGACCCGTGCCCGGCCCGGCCCGCGGCCGCAAACCACTTCCCTAACGGCGGCGAGGACGTGGTGGACGCCCCGCGCCGCGCACTGCCGCCGCCGCAGGGAAAGCCAAAGCTGCTTTGTGTGCAAGTGCATAGCAGTAAATGAAGTATTATAAAACACCGATTGTAAGAAAAGAAACGTTGCGCCAGAGGGAACTTTATTGGAAATCCAGCAAGGAGGTGAGTGAAATTGCGAATTCCACCGTGAAGCACGGCAGAGTGGCCCTGCTCGCCTCCTCTCTCGGCCGGCCGCGGGCGGCGCCGAGTCGCGCGGCGGCGTGGCGCAGAGTGGTCGCGATCGCGATGCGTTGCCCGTGTTAGAAACGGCGTGGCAAGGCGGCGCGGCCGGGTCTGCGGCCGGGGCTGTGGCCCACCTGTGCGGAAGTCAAGGTCTACATGCCCCCGAGAATGCCGCGCCGGGGGCCGCCCGCCCGGCCTGCCGCGGACTCGCCGCACGCAATGTGGTGGAGAAGGGCCTCGCCTCGCCGGGGAGGGTCGCGGCTCCGCCTCGCGACTCCAACTCGTCAAGCAGAACAACAACTTCCATCAGTTTGTCGGGTTTGCTGCCGCTTCCCCTTTGCTCGCGTCGGTCGTGCGATTTTTCGGTCCGGAAGTAGGAAGTCACGATGAGTCCATCGCGCCCCAACGGCGCGACGGGCATTAGCGAGCTATCCACACCGACGGCTCGTCCCGCAAAGTGATGAAAAAGTAAAAAATGGGCAAATGGTTAGTCTGTTGGCCGTGATGTAGATATCGAGTACCGCTGCCGCGCCGTCACCAGCGGCGCTCGCGCGGTCCGCTAGGTACGCGCCGTTAAGTCTGATTTTAAAGGCGTTGACACTAAGTCTTCACCGGTGTTCACGCTAATCGGTCATGCGACGCTCTAGTCAGGCGCGGATTTAGGGAGGGGGGGAGGAAATCGCCGATCTCCCCTGTCGTCCCTAGAGAGCCGCACTCAATGAGTTATTTGCGCCCAAGCTGAACATATAAATTCTTACAGCTAGGTCTAACAAAAGTTAAGCTAAGGACACAATTTGTTTTCAGAACTATTGTTTTCATTCCGAGAAAACGGGTGTAACTAATTTTCTCAGATCCTTTACTAAAGATTGGAAAACAAGATCGCATAACTGACATGTTATGTAGTTTGTTGTCCCAACTATTTCATTTTGTTTTTGTGGTGTAACATTAGCTCAGCGCGTCAGCCAAGAAGAATGCATACTTTCTACCTTTACGGGAAAAGGTGAAGCCCAGACGATACAAAATAATTGAATGAAGCCCATCAGAGCTGCGGCCGCCACTGATGCTGCTGGTTGCTCTGCTGCTGCCGCCGCTGCTTGTCGGTCATCTTAAAACCCCTCCTTTCGGCTCTTCTCTAATGAATGGATAAGGCTTGGCTCGCCCGCTCCCTAGCCGCGCCCACAGTGGGCCCTCGCCCCGGGTCACGGTCCCGGCAGCCGGTTTGTGTATCCGCTACATGCGGCCCGCCCCGCCCCGCCCCGCCCCGCCGGGGGGCCAGGTGCCAACCAGGGGCCGGCCGGCCGGCTTGCCCGACCAGAGGGGCCGAGAGAAAGGCACTGTGGCCCGGGGCCCAGCGAGCTGCTCTGCCGAGGCTCTGCCGGCTCTGCGGCTGGGATGGACTGCTCTCCACTCGGTACGCCCGCCTGCCCGCCCCACGGCGCAGCGCCACGCCTTTCAAGCCCCCTTGTCACACATTAAATGTGCGAAGGCATCGAAACGATGATATCGATTCGACGCGACCGATCGGCGATAGAGGGAAACGCGTCGCGTGTCGATTCAACGTGCCGTTTCGGTACAGTATAACTCGCGATGTGCGGCCGAGAGCCGAGTCACGAGTGTCGCACCCTCCCACCCACCCCACGGGCCCCGCCGGCCCCGCCTCGGCCCAGCCCTCCGCCGCGATCGGCTCGCTCGCTCTCCAAGCTGTCCGTCAAATCCTTCGCTCCTGCGCTATCGATGGGATCGATCTCTCGCGAGCGACTTTCTCGCGCGAGCAGAGCGGCCGTCGATAGCACTATGTAGTATGTACTGTACTTCTCTCGGGGCCTGCGATTATCGACGCGTCCACCGCTATTATTCTCCGTCGCCTCGTGTGAGTGTGTGTGAGAGAGAGAAAGAGAGAGAGGAGCGAGAGTAAGTGAATGCGTGCTTATTTGGTGCCGCAGTAGTTTTTTACGAGCGGCGCCTGAAGATAGTTTCTTTCTTCCCTTTCATCGCACTATACTGTAACAAACTATTTGCTTTTCGATGAGACGGCAGCATAGTGTCATCATAACGATAGGCTACTGTTTTCGGGAGAAATTTATTTTGAAAGTATTATTATGGACTATCTTAGGACGTGTTATTTTACCACACACACCTACACACCAACAACATTAAAAAATCGAGAAAAAATAACACTGCACAATGCTTGCAAAGAGTAGGTTCGTATTGCACGGTTTTCTTCGCAGCCCTCAAATAGTTCTGAAGCAGTGTTTTACGAATTAGTTCTTCGCAAACTTGCGCGGATTTTGCAGTGCGCAGCAATGTTTTGGAGAAAATTTACAAATTTTACCCAATTGTATGCCATGTGTTGCCATGGCATTTCTGAAATGCCTGCGAACTTTGTGAACTGTTTTCGGTAATACAATGGCAATGGCATAGTAGTATCCACCCCCAACTTTGTCGTACATTTTACAGTGCGTCGAATATTGAACGCGGACGCTAGGCTGCGCTCCACTACTCTAACGGGTACCACGGCTGCTCCGCGCCGCGCTCCGCGAGCCGGCCGACAGGCTTAGGGTCGTAGCTTACTCCGGCGGGGGTATAGATCACCATCGCCCTGACAACCGGTAAACTCTCATTGGTTCGGCCGGTACGGCCGGCACAGTCAGCAGTGCGCGTCGTGGTGCGGCGCGGCGCCACTGCAGGACGGGCCGCCAGGCGCGTGCGCGGCCGAGCCTATGGGCCAGCACGCCACCAAGCCCTTAGAGGGAGGCGGCGGAGGTGGAGGTAAATACGTACACTGCTACCCACACCCAGAAAAATGTGTCCTTGAAAAAATAACAACGAAATTTTTCCCTTGTTCCATAGAAGTTTTACATTTGTTCAACGACAACAATTCCTCGAGTTAAAGATTTTTCTCCAAAATTAAGGCAAATTTTTCCTGAAATTTAGGGAAAAGCTTCGTTATGTTCATTTAAGGTCAATTACGTTGATTCAAGGCTTATTTCAAGCAAACTCCCCGTTCAGGGGGACGATTTTCTGGGTGCAGCAAGCACAATACAGCACATACAAACTAAAAACAAAACAAAAAAATCTTAATAAAAAATAATAATAAACGGCAAGACTTGGCTCTGCATGCACGACGCCCACGTAGCTGGGGCGGGGAGGCGACGCAACGACAGAAAAGGATGGCGAAATAACGCAATGGAGTCGCACTGAGGTGATCGATGCAGGGCGTGACGGGACAGGGGCGTGGTGGCGGGGCGGGCGCCGTCACCGTGCTCGCGCGACACGACGCCGCGCCAGGAGGGCGCACTCGCACAGTGCACTCCCGCGTGTGTCCAGCAGAGGGATCGTGTTGACGCTCGGTGCGAATGGTCTCGGCAGCCGCTGATGGGCCAGCACGGGCGGGTCTAATTCACCGGCGCAAGCAGCACGCCCTGGAGGCCGTGCCCCGTGCCCCCCGATGCGAGCAGCAGCTCTCATCAGAGCAGCTTCGCCGGGCTGAATATGCGCAAACATGGCGACCCGCAAGGCCGCGCCCTGCCCCTGCCCCTCCCTGCCGCCAAATGGTTTTTCCCCGCTCGCGACACAGCCGGCTGATCGGGCCCGCCACGCCCCACTGCACCCCGCCCCGCCCCGCCCCGCCCCGCCCCGCCTAACCCGTGGCTAAGGGCCTAACAGCGCTCGGGATCCCGCCCGCCGCATCCGCCTCGCGGGACGTGGCGGCGCGTAGCGTTTTAGGCCACTGGCGCTGCGCTGAGCCGCGCGGCGCGGCTGCGGCGGTCAACCACGCCGAGATGCCAATCAGCAGCCGCCCGTCACGAGAGCGCGGCGGGATCCGCGATGATGAGAAATTGCTCGTCGCCACGTCTCTGCCCTGCACCGGCAGACTCGAATCTCTTCGGAACTCCGTCCTTAGCGAATGATGGGCTGCTGCTCTGCGCGTCTTTTCCCGGGAAGGGCTGCGCTTTTGGCCAACAGCCTGCTAAGCCTGCCCGGCGCCGACGGGTTCATTCATTCCCTCACAGAACAAATGACATAGAAATGACAAAAAAATTGGTTTACGCTTGAATTATTGACAGTGGAGTAGTGTACCCCTCGGGCTGAGCTGCTCTGCCGTGCTGCAGTGCGGCTCTGCACGAGAGGTCAGCCGCGTTGGCGTGTACATACCGAACCCTGAGGGTAACGTACGTGTAATTATTGCTCTTCACGGGGAGCTTTTCTTTTCTTGTCATCATTCTCCCTCCCTGGATGGTATCGTGAGGCGCGCGGGTTCACTCCGCCGCCGTGACCCCGGCGGAGGCCTGGCCTGGCCCTCGGCCGTGTGCCGTACTCTGCTTTGCATCCGGAATGCACACGACGCCGCCGCCGCCCCGCGTCGCGACGCCGCCGCTTTCTTCGGACGTTAACAACGGTACCCCGTGCGCCACGCCGCGCCCCGGGGGCCTTATAGCGCTCCTCCTAGCCTCGCACGGGGAGCCCGGTGGAGCCCCGCGGAGCCCGGCCCCTCTCACGACACACGGCGATCGCCTGTCGCTACCCGAACACCTTCTGACGCTGCCGGTTTGTGAAACTTCTCCACGACCGCTCCAGCAGCCCTTTGCTTATTGTTGTGCTTGCACTCGAGCCGGTGTGCCTGCTGCCCCGCCTTTCTCATACTCGCGCCTCTTGACACATTTTCGTGTCGATTTTAGTTTTGCATCGAATAGCAAGGGCCGGGGCGCGTCTTCTTCTTTGTACACACAATGCGGAGGGAATGACTCATCATGGAAGGAAAGAAATGAAGAAAAAGAGGAGAAAGAACACGCATCGAGCGACACGGGAGAGATAGACGCCGCGCCTTTTTTCGGGTCGCAGCAGGCGATGGTGTACAATGGAGACGGACGGGACACCTTGCCGGCATTGTGTCCCACCGTGGCCCCGGCGACATGGCGGCGAGTGGGTCGGCCGCCGCGTCTCCGCCGTCTCGCCACAGCGCCGGCCAGCCGGCCGCGGGGGGTGGAGTCCTGGCCTGGCAGACCGCCTGCTCAGCCTCAGCCCCGGCCAAGCCCAGCAGGCCAAGGCCCGGCCGCCGAGTGACGTCACACTTGCGCTTTCGGCCCGCAACACACGCCTGCTGGGCGGGCTGCCTACCCTACGCAGCGCGGGCGCTCCGGCCAGCTGGTGCCCTGAATAGTGTCGCAAATAAGTACATAAAACTAATATTCTCGTTCTAACTAACTATCCCACCTTCCACTCCCTCACTCCCTCCCACCCTCTCCCTCTCTCCCTCCCTCCTCTCTGTCTGACTATCTGTCTGTCTGTTTTCCTCTCTCTTTCACACACACACATACTCGCACACACACAGCATCGCCGTTAGCGAGTAGTAGTACAATATAATAATGCTGTCCACTACTATACCCGGTAGCAAACGCGCGACTCGACCCAGTTTGTTATACTGTACGTTTTTTCGTTTTTTATGCCGACCTTCGCTCACTCTCTTTCTCTCGAGAGCTCCTCGCGTTTCTCTGTCCCTGTCCCGTCGGAGGGAAGCAGGGGGGGTCGGCCGGCGACGCGCGGCTGCGAAAAACCTGCTCCCGCACGAACGAACGCACGTACTTACACATACGCACGCTACGCTCGCTCATTGAGAGCACAGACGGGCTTAATTACCCCGAGGATGAGGCGACACGTGGACTTGCTGCTCTGCTTTCAGCGCGACTGCCCCCCTATCCATCTGTCTGTCTGTCTTTCTGTCCTGCCCGCCTGTTTCCCTCCACGGCCTCGGCGAACACACTTCCAAAATAATCTGGAAAACAGTTTTGGATCATGAAGGGGACATGAGAAGGATTTTTCTCTGAGCGTTGCAGTTTAAAAAAAATTAACGTTCAATAACTCAGCTCCTATTTGAGCGAAGGAGTTTAAATTTTAGTCAAGCAAGAGGTGGTACGTAACAGAGTAACAGCCATACAAAATTTCATCTCGTTTTGATAACTTTATTTTCTTTGACGTGTCTCTTTGTGAAGAATTACTAAATTTAGAAATATCTTGATAAAAAGAAAAATCTGTGGGCCTAAGTGGCTTGTAGGTAAAGTCACGCATGGGCAAGCTGCTTAGGTTATTTTCAGATCCCATTACATCCTTTTCCTCCTTTTTTTACTACCTATTCTATATCCCCTTTCATTTTTTCCGCGTCGTCATAGAATGGTGGCTGCCATAGAAACTCGAGCTGTCCGCCGCGCCGCGCCCGACCGAACACGCGAAATGACGCGCAGCCGCGCTGGGTGACCATAGAGTGAGAGAGTGACAGAGAGGTAGAGAGAGAGACAGACAGAGAGGGGCGGGGGGAGGGGGGTGAAGGGCACTCTACGTCGTGGAAAAAGAGGAAAAAGTAGAGTTGAATCTTGAGTTTGTCGGAGTCGCCTCACCCCGCGTTGAGGTCCCCGCGTGCCACGGCCCAGCCAGCCAGCCAGCCGGTGCTGCACTCGACTGTCCTCGGCCCGGAGCCGGCTGAGTTATCGCGGGGCTCGTCTTGTTCTAAGCCCGGCGGGCCGGCGGGTCCTCGGACCCGCCACGCCACGCCTTACACAGCCGTGTTAAAGCCCCCCCTTCTGATTAGAGGAGGCCCCCATAAGGCGATATACCTGCACGATCTTATTGTATTGCTTTAGAAATGGATAGCTCGACAGCAGAGCTAGTGTCGAGGAGGGGGGGAGGGGGTGGTATAAGGCGCGTACAAGGGTATTCCAGATAAGCCCCGTCGATCAATGGTCCGGGCCCGCGGCCGGCCAAAGGGCGTAAGTGACACGCGGCCGGCTAAAGGGCGTAAGTGACACGCGGCCACATCAATAACAGCCGGGGGCAACAGGTGCGGGGCTCTGCCCAAGGCTCTGCCCGAGGCTCTGCCGGGCGCGTGCGGGAGCGGAGGGGCAAGAATGCGGTGACTGCTCTGCTCACGGCACGGTCCAGATACTTTGTGTACAAACTAGCGCTCAGTTGGTTCAATAAAAAGATTGCGGTGCGGTGACGCCGGGCGCAGGTAGTAGGCGGCTGGGGACCGCGGGACGCGCGTCAACAACAAGGGATTTGCAGCTTCGCGTCGGGCCGGCGGGGCCGCGGGGCGGGGCGGGGCGGGAGGGGGTGACCGATGCGGCGACGAGAGCCCCCATCCTCATTACCGTCGTGGGGATTGCATTTCAGCTGCCG
>NW_026267236.1:586088-589830 GCF_000697945.3 Frankliniella occidentalis
TCTTTCACTTTGCGTGCCACGGCGACGACGTGGCCGGCGGTTTTTCAAAATCCTGGTCTCTGGCCGCGCCCGGCTTGCGGCCTTGGTGACGACGGTCCAGCTCATGGGGCTGGAGCGGGGCGCGCGAAGCCGGAGCGGTCCACTAAACGCGTGGTGCCCCGCTACGCACCGCGTCGGTGACCTCGGCCCGGGTCGCCGCACGACTCATGGGGGGCCCCCCCTTTTGCTCATGGGGAACCGGCAGCCAGCGCCCCACAACGCCGCGCCACGACTATACGACTTGACTGCCAAAACCGTGACCACCGTCGCCACCCCACTACCTCTGCCCTCCTGTGCCGCACACCGCAGCCCCGGTGGTGGTGTCGCAACGGGCCGAGAGGGGCGGGAGCGTCGCGCAACACTCCGCGCCCCGCGAGCGGCCGCGGCCGGGCGTGATTCATAGTATGTATTCTTTTCTACTCAGACGCACGCACACACACACACACACACACACACACACACACGGTCGTAGGGAGCACACGCGCACACACACACACACACACACACTCATGCACTCGTAGAGCTCACATCGCCCCGGGCGGTTTGCACGTCAGTATGTCGTGCGCAAACAGTCGCGGATGGTGGCTTATGCCGTGAGCCCATAGCTCGCCGACGACGACATCGCCGTACGCGGCCGCGGGGGTGGCCGCCGGCGGAGCGGGTGGGGCGGGGCGGGGCGGGGAGTGCAGTGCCCCCCATACAGTATATACTACTGCTGCATGGTGTAGGCGACGCCATCGCGCCGTCCAAGTGAAGTGTGAGGTCCGCATCTCTCTCGCGCGCCTGTGTGTGCGCCGCGAGCAGCTCCTTTGCCTTTCGCTGTGTGGCAGCGTGGCAGCTGCGGGTTTGATGGTGACTGGCGATCGGTGATTAATGATTGATGATGGTAGTTCTCTCTCTCGACGAGCACACACACACACAGTGGTACCCACAGGTCGTTGTTGGTGCGCTGTTGGTACAGTATTGTTATTACTGAAATGTGTGTCTGCAGGCGCTCGCGTGACGTACGAGAAAGCAGCCCGTGGTGCCTAGGAGTGTGTATGATGGACCGCGGCGCCGAGGTGGTGATGCCGGTCATCATCATGGCCTCCGCGCGGTCGTGCTGCGGTGGTGCACTAACAAGCCGCGGGGGGTTGTGCCGAGCGGGACGGAAGCAAAGCGGTAGAGAGCAGGAGCCGGCGAGCGCTGCTCCTCCCGGCTCCTCCCGGCTCCTCCCGGCTCCTCCCGGCTCCTCCCGGCTCCTCCCGGCTCCTCCCGGCTCCTCCCAGCTCCTCCCAGCTTCTCCCGGCTTCTCCCGGCTTCTCCCGGCTTCTCCCGGCTCCTCCCGGCTCCTCCCAGATCCTCCCGGCTCCTCCCGGCTCCTCCCGGCTTCTCCCGACTCCTATCCGGATGGCGCACCCTGCGAAGTCTTGTGCGCAACAGGGTCAGGCCGGGGCAGCCGACTGATTCCGAACATCGCTTTCGTGAACCTCACGTATACTCCGTCCTGGTCACACTCGTCATGGGGCACCTGAACGCTCTCCGGTATCTAATCAGTCAGCAGCAGGCCGTGCTCGGTGCTGACGTGAGGGACGATGCGGGTGGTTGGCGACGACGACGACATCTTTGTCGCGGTGAAGGCGCCATCCCAGTGCCGTGTGCCGTTTGCTCCGCTGGCCGGCCACTCCCTTGGCCCCAACCATACCAGCCCCACCTCCTCTGGCCGCCAAGGCGACGGACGCCCACACGCCGCACGGGGCCCCGCGCCTGGCCACCATGAGGGGCGCCGCGGGGGTGACGCGACCCGCCGGTGGTGCAAACGGCGGTCTCATGACCCCCTCATGACCCTCCTTGCCGGGGCGCGCGGCCCGGACCCCATGTGGAGACGCCTTACTGGGGGGCCGCGGGGGCCTCCCCCATGGCCGTCCAGCACACACGGCGTGAATCAGCGCCTCTCGGTGTGTGTCCGGGAGGGGCGCTCCCCGCTGGACGACTTGTTTTCCCTCCTCGTGCGGAGCCTCCCCCCCCTCCCCCCCCCCGCGCGATTGGTTCCATAACTGTCTCGGCGGGAGTGGCGCGGCGGTGGCATTGTCCCAGCGAGCGCCGCCCGGTCAGGCGCCGCGACGTGGACGTGCCCGAGCGGCCCGAGCAGCTGCAGGAGCAGCAGCAGCAGCAGTCCCCGTGCCGAGTGGTCTCAATATGTGCCCAAACACCCGCAAGCACAACTGCAACACCCGGTAAAAACAATGTCTGATTTGTGCACATGGAGGAAATGAAGGGAATTTTGAGGAACCATAATTTGGAGAAAACTTTTAAGAACAATAAAGTTTGAGGAAGTTTCATCAAAAGATCAAAATCATATTTTTTGAAGGGCTTGCTCAAATTCTTGAAAGTTTTCAACAATTTATGGAAATATCTCTCCTCACAAAATCTGACATTATTGTTTTGCCGTGCATGGAGTTGCTGGACGGTGCCTAATGAGGCATCGTCGTGGATGAAAACCTTTGGTTCCAGAAAACAAACGTCTATAGCTTCCCGCCATGTTTTTATTTCCTTCTGCCTACGAAGGCGCAGAATGCATTTTCGTGTTTTATCTCCTCCGACCGCCGGACGGACACTCGTGTCCCGCGCTTCGTCTCGCGCGGCTCTGGCCGGCACTGGCAAGCGCAGCGCGCGCGTCCGGCACGCTCTTGCCACGCCCCGCAACGCCACGCCACACCACGCCAAAACTCTAGCACGTGCGCGCGCTCCCGCGCATGATAATCCAGTCCAGGTACTCTTTGCAGTTGCAGCTTCAGGAAGCGGGAGAGACGCCTGCAAAAGAAAGATGCTAAATGGTTAGAACTTCGGTTCGGCGGTCACTTTCAGGACGGAAACTCCATGTGACATGACAGCAAACGGCAGTCATCGAAAATGATATATTCGACAGCCTTCTGCATACCCGCAACCGACGGTAACCCGCCCTATTGCCGCGCCTTCCGCAGGCCCCTGGAGTACTGCTACGACGGCTGCGGCCCGCCCCGCACGGCCCCGCCCAACCTCCGCGGCGTGCATCTCTGATGCGGCAGCCACGCCGCCGCTGCTAGGAGTATCTCCAAGCCGAACCGGAATCAGAGCCGGTGTGGTGTGGTCCCCATACCCCATGGTAGGCATACAGGGGGGGTACACCTAACACGTGAAAGTCATACCCCCCGCCGTAACTTACAGTCGAGGGGGTAAAACCTTCATGTGATAGTTGTACCCCCCATCGAGGGGGGTACAACTATCACGTGATCGTCATACCTCCTATAAGGGGGTATAGGGAGCACGTGATGGTTGTAACCCCCTTAAAGAGGGGGTATAACTATCACGTGGTGGATATACCCCCGGTAGAATCGGCATTTAGAGGGGGGTATGACTACCATGTGATGGTTATACCCCCCTGTGTTGTACCTCAATAGTACCTTCTAATAGTACCCCTGCACTGGACCATACTGCATATACTGACACGACTACGAATAGTGAGTCATCTTATAAACAGTCGTCTTGAGGGGGTACAAACGTCACGTGGTGGTGTTCCCCCCTCACACTCATGCATGGCGAGGGGGTACATCCTTCACGTGGTGGTTGTACCCCCTTTCAGAGACGTATTGCGAGGGGGGTACATCCATCACGTGGTGGTGGTACCCCCTCACACTCGTGCATGGCGAGGGGGTACATCCTTCACGTGGTGGTTGTACCCCCT
>NW_026267236.1:593394-607303 GCF_000697945.3 Frankliniella occidentalis
GGGGAACTCTCCAGGAGCCGCCCTGAGTGATGTGTGACCACCCGTGACCACAGTGTGTCGGGGAACTTGCATGGAGCCGCCCTAAATGGCGCGTGACCACGCGTGACCACACTTGGTCAGAATACTTGCAAGCACGCTGTTTCGGAGTTCTGTGACCACGCGTGACCATAGCACCTGGGGCATGCTGGGGCAAGCCTTCTGTGCGGCATATGCCGTCCATGGGACTGAAAACTCTTGTGTTAGGTGCGGCAGCCGCTGGTCACCAATGCCATTTGAATGGGTCTGGTCCAGGGGTCTCAGACTGTGACGTCACGCGGGCCGCACGAGTCGGACCTCTCACTCGCACTCACTGCGATCACATAGCTCCATCTCTCTCAAGTGCGGCCCTTGCGGCCCGCGGGCCGCGTGTCTGAGACCTCTGGTCTGGTCCCTGGGTGCGACCACATAGTGGTCACGCCTCTTTGAACGGCTAGGGTCTCGTTGCTCCTGGAAAACCTGGAGAAACTTTCATCTTTTATAAGGCTCAACTCAAACGTCACCTTTTTAACTCAAACCGTAGCCCGTCCACAATTTTTCAAAGTGAGGTCTGCGAGTGACCACATACTGGTCACGCCGCAGGGAACGTGTTAACAGTGTGGGGGACTGGTCGCGTGCACTGTCTCTTTCTTAGCCCTGAGGGCTGTCTTTTTGCAAAAAGTGCCCAACTCTACCTACGACTTTCATTCAAATTCCGTTGATGTTAAAAAAATAAGGAGCATCCAATAATTAATCGTTGGTCTTAAAAAAAATGGGAGCATGTAGTGAACTAGATATTTGTCGCCGCACGACATGATTTCTACAACTCGTTTAGCGTGGGTGGGGAAGTGTTAGTTTGTATCGATAAGCGGAACCCGACACCCGCAAGCCACTGGACTCTGGCGGGTCCGCGTCAGCGTAGCTGACTCATGGAGTCGGAGGCGGCGGGTCGCGTTTACTAAACAATGTCGCGGGCAGCCCCCCCCCCCCTTTTCCTGCTACTGGGCCCTTCAGCGGCTATCACCTTGCTGCTGTGGGCTGCGTTAAGAGTGACCGTACGCAGTCTTTATTATTTCGAATGCCGTATGCTGTGATAGAGGAAGACGGGGATATGTTGCGTACGAAAGCTCTCGCCGCCTCCGTCTGTCGCCCGAAAGCCATGCAGACCGTCCTGTTTATGCCCTTCCACACCGCGACGACGAGATCAGTTCAGTTGAAGTGCTGCTTACGAAGAGTCCGGAGCTGCTGGCCTCGCTGCTGCCGCACCACTCCGAACATCGAGAATAGAGGTAAGTCCAAAATGTACACAGAGGGTGTGTGCGTATATGCCAAACGAGGCGCGGGTTGCACGGATGGGACCTGTCGCTCGCACACCGCACTAGCTCCGTCTCGCTCGGGCCAGAGCGGCCGCGGGCCTGGTATGGGTCGCTTCTACGACACGGTAACACTTGTAAGTATGCAACTGCAAGTTGCATACTTGCAAGTCTTTAACTCCCTATTTGTGTACTTCCAAGTGTTCAACTCGAGGGGTCCGCAAGTACGGTCTGCCGGCGTACACATGTGGTGGGCTTCCTAGCTTCCTAGTTTTCCTAGGTTTTCCTTAGGTTTTCCCGGTCTTCCCAACTTTTCTTGGTTTTCCCAATATCTTGGTTTTCTGAGATTTTCTAAAGGCTTCCTCCAGTTTTCTGCGGTTTTCTCGCATCTCATCGGTCTTCCCTTACGTTTTCTGGTCTTCCTTGCAATTTCTAGGTCTTTCCTAAAGTTTTTGCGGTCTTCCCTTATATTTTTCGGTTTTCCGTCAAATTTGTGGCCTACGATTTTATTGGTCTTCTTCGGTTTTCTTTAGTCTTCCTGGTGGTCTTCCCGGTCTTCCCAGTTGTCCGGGCGGCCAGTGTACGTTTTCGAACCTAGTTGCGGACCCCTCGGTTCAACTCGGTAGCTCTGCACCCACTCTGTTGAACACTTTCTTAGATTAGGCGCTCACTGTGTGGGAAGTGTTCAACGGTGGTCAACTGTCCCAGCGAGAAATGAAGTTTCGAATCGACGTCGTTTCGACGCCGATTTCGAAATTTCGTCGATTTGGTGGACAAAATCGGATTAAAGTCGGGTCGAATTTGTCTCGATCGATTACGATCGGCCATACGATATTGCACTTCTCACTGAGAGTGCACTAAGCTACATATGGGGGTAAGATTGTCGCGCGACCGCCCTGCGAGGGGTCCCCCACTTCCAAGATAGGCGTACAACGAGTTGGCGAGTTTGGAGAGTTCTTGCGGTCATTAATCATAGCACCTGTACAGAAGAGTTGGCAGAAAATTCAAGGCTGTCCTAAGGGGTTTTTAAAGGTTCCTCCTTCCATTATCGTGAAAATTTTTGATCTCCAAGGGGCGGAGCAAGTATAAAAAGGGGGGGGGGCAAAATTGTTTAAATCCGGCAACCTTTGGGTTACAGTGGTTTTTTGAGGGTGCTCTTTCTAATTCTGCAAGAAATGTCGATGTGCAAGGGGCGGGACTAGTAATTACAAAGGGGGGGGGGGGGGGGGAGGGGGAGTGAAGGGCCCCTCGACGGACCCCCACCATGTCGTGCACTCGGGCACAGCACGTCCCCGTCAAGCTCACTCGGGTGGTGGCTGCATCCTGCGCGAGGCCCGTGGCCTGTGAGGAAGCCACCGAAGTCACCGTTCAAGTATTTCTTATCGGGGACGCGGACGGCTAACTGGCAGGTCGTGGACTCGGGCGCAGGTCGCAGTACGTCCCCGTCAAGCTCACCCAGTTCTACCTCAAACCGTTCCCGAGTTATCGTACGGACAGACAAGACAAACAAACAAACAAACAAACAAACAAACAAACACAGAACATTTTGATCATCACGAGGGGGAAATCACTCCAGATCGAAGTGTACGAGTTAGTACGTTAGTACACGTTAGTACACCCTATGTTTGACGTAGTTTTTTACCATTTATGCAAAATAATGTTATTGCGGCACTATTACGCTTGATTTCTACCATTTCTACCGGTATTACGCTGTTAGTACGAGTTAGTACGTCTTCAGTACAGGCCTGGGTGTACGAGTTAGTACGCAAGTGATTTCCCCCTCGGATCATCACTGGGGTAATAGGCTTTGCTAATCGCTCAGCCAAAGATATCGCAAAATCTTTAAATTACTTACACACTTCCTTTACGGCTCATACGCCTATGCGTAGATGTGCGTGTCAGAGTGTGTGGAGACGTGTGTAGTTGTGAGTATTTGTTGGAAAATGGAGAGAGGGGGGCGGCAACTCGCTCATACTTCTTCACGCAGAAAAAAAATATTCAGTTCAGTGCTAATTTTTTTAATAGTACGTCGGTTGCTGTCCGACTAGAAAAATTAGCGCGGGTGCTAATCGTGTTTGCTGAGTTTATCAATCAACTTAACTAAAATGTTTTTCTCGACAAAGATTTTGGAGAAGCGTTCTGATTTGCTTATTTGCTAATTTTGTTACCTGTGCCACTAAAACTCAACAGTTAAATAGGGGTAGCTGTGGTGAAACCAGTTTTTAGATACCAATCGAACTATTTTACATTTGGGTGTACTCTTAGCTCTCGCTGCTGAACTGCCACGCTCTATCAGCTATATCCCGGGGCCTTCGCATCCACTGATATCACGGCGCTCGCGCGCAGGTGATCAATTTTTGACAAGCCGTCGGCCTCTTGCGGCCCGAGGGACCTTTAGCCCTCCAATGCCTCGCGCCCTGACTCTCAATCTCACCCCTTTCCCTCTTTTCGGCCAAAAAATTTGCTTCCGACAAAATTTGCAATTCCGTCAAATGTTTTCAGCACCGCAATTAAACCTGATTAGCACTGGTACAAATCATGCTTTAGTAACGTGATTGGAACCGGGGCTAAATTTTTAGCTAAGTCTATTCAGTAAATGAAAATTAGCACCGGTGCTATTTTTTAAGCACCCGAGCGAACTTTTTTTCTGCGTGTTCAACTTCAACTTCAAAAAGGGTTATCACGACTGCTTGTTCATAGCATACGCAATAGGCGTTAGCCTATATGCGCGCCGTGAGTAGTACTTTTAGGAGTGACGGTTTCGCAGTAGAGTATAACCGTTTTGGGGGTATGTAGTAGACACCCATAGGTCACTTTTAAGATGTTACGTCCACCTCTACCCCGCGACTGGACAGCTCTACGCGGGTTGCATACCCAGTGGGGGGCAAAACGCTAAAACCACGTAAAATGAGACTTTTCCTGGCCGAAATTGGGCTCAATCGTTCCAGAAATGAGAAATATGACGAAATATTACGATCTGCACACACGTAGAGGGGGTTGCCTACCTCTCAGGCGATAAACTATCACAAAAACACGAATTTAGCTACACATTTTATGAGTATTAGACAAGGTTTGTATGGTAATGCGGCGTAAAGCATCGTCGGATTCGATATAAAGTTCTGTTCAACACACTTCTGCACTTCTGTTTCGTTTTGAAACAACTGCGATTTCCCTGGCACACAACCTTAAAATTTGTAGCTAAACTCGTGTTTATTGTGATATTTTATCGCCTGAGAGGTTGGCAACCCCCTCTACGTGTGTCCACATCGTCTATTTCGTTATATTTCTCATTTCTGAAACGATTAAGCCCAATAATGGACAGAAAAAGTCTCCTTAGCTGAGCAATTAGCGAAGCCTACTCCACTGATCAAAAAGTTTCGCGTCTGTGTGTGTGTGTGTGTGTGTGTGTGTGTGTGTCTGTCTGTCTGTCTGTCGTCGTATCACAAAAAGCAAGAACTGTACTGATTTTTAGCCCTCTAGCTCAAAAACTGAATTCTAAAAAAATCAAGTTCAAAATATTTCGTTAAACTTTATTACATTATTCTTAGAGGTATCTCGTCAAAGTAGAACTCGTAGGACCAAACTTTCGTCCGTTAAGCTCTAACTCTAACCGTTTAGGCGCCAGAGGGAGTTTCCGCACAGAAATGACTCCAAAACATTTAAATTTTTCTTCTCAGATATTTGATGGCCTCTGGTGGGGTTGTCCCTTAAACTTTGACTCTTTGACAATCAAATCGCGCGATTTTTACTCCCCTCCCCTCTCCCACTGATGGTTATTGGCAGGGGATGCTGCTGGATAATGTATTAGTGGCTGAGCGATAGCGAAGCCTATTCCTCCAGTGATTACCAAAAAGTTTCACGTCTGTGTATTTGTTTGTCTGTCTGTCGTCACGATCACTCGAGAACGGATTGAGCTAGGTAGCTCAAATTTTCAGGGTAACTTTGTATCATAAAAAGCCGTAACTGTATTGATTTTGAGCACTCTATCTCAAAAATTGGCTGAGAACGGCCAATTTTATGCGCATTCGGAAAATATTGTGGATTATTGTTGTAGGTTTCCTAGGGTCAACTCAACTCGTAAAAGTAGAACCCGCAAGGACCTAAATTTCATCCGTTTGCTTTAACTGTTTAGGCGCCAGAGGGAGTTTTCTACACGGAAATGACCCCAAAACATTTAGCTTTTTCTCAGATATTTAATGGTCGCTGGTAGGGTAACACGTTAAAATAAAACCCTGCTGAGAAAAAATGGTGACTTTTAGGGCCGAAGGCCTATGAACCGACTCTGCCTTTTGCCCGACTCGGGTGTAAGTGCCGCAGGCCTAGGTAGATGTATGCCTGGCGCTATAGCGTAACAGTGTTTCGTGTGATATCGCGAAGCCTGTAACGCAAGATGTGGTTGGGCGTACCTGTACCTAGTTTACAGTAGGTACCCGGGGGTTAAGCCATCGCGCGACTATCTTACCCCCCTTATAGTCGTTTGTAGGGCGTAAAACTTTTCCACAATTGCGATTATATTAGACATGAGCGCCGCGCCGACGCCACGCCGCCGCCGACAAATTTTGACGCGCCGCCGCTGCCGATAGAAATTTTTCGGCGCGCCGCCGCGCCGCCGCCGGCCATTTGGTCGGCGGCGTGGTCGGCGGCGCGGGTTTTTTAGCACAAAATTTTCACTGAAATCGAACGGCAGACGCCTTGTAGGTAGGCAAAAAATTCGTCTCGCCAAATTTTTCAGAAGATTGCCAACTTTTTATGGTTTTTTGGACAGTAAACATTTTTTGTGTATTACATATCAAAGCTCATGCAACAATAGCGCAATATTTGCATATTTGTCGTTTTCAGAATATTTTAAAGCCGAATTTCAGTTGTGGACGCCGGTCACGCCGCCGCCGCCGCCGCCGAGAGGTGCGTCGGCGTCAACGCCGGCGGCGCCGCCGCCGCCGACAAATTTTAGGCCAAACGCCGCCGCTGATAAAAATCCGGTCGGCGCTCATGTCTAGATTATATATGTTGCCCTATTGAGGAGAAAGAAGGCCGGGGTAAGGGGGGGGGGGCAAAAAGGTACGTTGTCTGACAATGGGAATGACGTAGTTTTGTTTAGTTCCCAAACTTATATTTCGTGATAATCCGTCGGTAAATACGCGCGACATTTTATATTTTTGATTTTTTAAAAATATGTATTAAAAGATACTGAATTCACTAAGAATCGTAATTTTTCTTAGATTGTTGGAGACGAATGTTCGAGTGGTATTAGGTGTTTCACGGGGCCAGTGTCTTTGGTTCAATATTTGTTTTCTTTTTTAAGGTGGTCCTAAATGGAATCTCAGAATGGAGCATTTCATAGGGATTTCGTTTATAAGAATCCCTATGTTCATCAGCAAATTAGCATGGCACATCAAACTTTTGCACCGCCTGGATATGCTGGTTATTACGGTTATCAGCCCCATCCCCCACCGGGCTTTTCTGCTGCTTTCACTCCGTACTATCAACAGTTTCCTTCCCAATCCTTTCCATGTTATGCAGGAATCCCCAGTCCCTATTATCTAAATCAACCAAACTACCATGCAAACCAATTCATTCCACCTTATGCCATCAATCCAGAACCATTCATGCCCCCAATATCTTCCGGGGGTGCAACTAATGTACAAGTCCAAACTCAAAGTAAGTGCGAAGCAGTGGCGGTATTACTTTTACAAAAAACTTATTTTCACACTGTAATATTATTTTTTTTAGCATCGCAAAAAAGTGAAACAACTGAAAGATTGAAAGTTTCGTCAAGTGAGAATGACTTAAACGACAGCCCTCGTAGTTCTCCTTTATCTACAATTGACATACAAGATAGTCAAAGTAATGCTGGTTGTGGGAATAATTCCTTTCCAACAATCACCCGTAAAGTTGATGAAAACGAAGAAACTACCAGCGACATCGATTCAAATCCAGGTAAATTTCAAATCAGATTTTTTACTTTTTCCACTACTGAAACGTTTAGTGCTGCGCAAATTACGAGTCGTGCGCGTAAAATTCAAAATGCTGCGCGCACGAGTCGTACTCAAAGTATTCAAGAAAACGCGTCTGTTTGTGTGCCACACTTGAAATTTGAGTGAAGGGCTCGGGTCGGGGTCGGGTCGGTTTCATGCGCCAATTTAGCCCAGTAAAGCCATTTTTGAGTAATTTTCTAGTTAAATTGGCACGCGAACGGCACAGAAACCTTGAGTGAAATTACAAGTGCGGCACATCATCACACGAGTTTTCTTGAGTACTTAGCATTCCCGAAATTCGTTTTTGAAAAATGTTCGCTGTAAGGCCGAAATCTGAAAATTTTACTTTTTAATCCCTTTTGCCATAAGAGCGCCATGCGAAACTTTGAACGCTCAGCGGGATCGGAAAATATTAACCGATTCCAAAAGTTAAACTTGGGTTGGATTTGTCATCGGATAGGGCAACGTTTCCGCACTATTGCGTTCTCAATTCCAAAAATCCTTTTCTAGCGCCCCCTTTAGTTTCCATTAATTAAAGTATACATGCCATGTATACAATTTATTTATAGTAGACGATGTACACATTTTAATTGACAGAGTACTATCTACACTGATAAATAAAATGTGCTAGTGCTGTGTACGTGGAAGTGTTCAAAATTGTTGCACACTTATTGGTGTCTTAAATATTTGAATACTAAAAAGTTGTCACCAAAGTTGAACAGTTAAGTAGAGTAAATCGCGCACTTTAAGCGCCCACACACATACCTTGTGCGCTTACACACTAACTGAATTTGTATCTTTTATTCGCACGGATTTTTGGAATCAAATCTTTTGCACAAATTTCTGCGTTGCTTTGAACACTTTTGTTCCTTTAGTTGTAAGAAACTATGCATTTTTTAAAAAAAAAATGTGTACAAACGTAGGTTTAAATTAGCACGAACGTTTGCACAAAAACGTACGAATACATTTAGCGTGTAGATGCGATTTCAGAAATGCAGATTTATTCCAGCTGTGCTACCACTGCCTCACACTGAATTTCATTCGACCTCTAATTTTCTTAATACAGGTATCCCCAATCCACTTCAAGATATCTTGGACGGTGACGTAATTGGTAAGTTGACGACATTACCGTCTAAGCACACACTAAAAACGGTTTATGGGAAGCTCTCAAAACCTGAGGAGTTTTCCCTGAAATATGGGAGTTCCTTAAAGGTTTCCATTTTTCCAAAACACATTAAACATTGTTTTTATCGTGAGGTGGTTCTTGATAGAGTCTAGCCAGTGAGAAATGATCAATACATAAGACATCTCTTTGACGAAAATTCCCACTGGGTAGCCCCTGTAAAATAATATTTGCCAATTCACCCCCCCCCCCCAACAAAAAGAATCTTTAATTCTTCTGTTGGTCGAAAATTTAAAATAATTTTTTTTTCGCTTTAGGAGAGGAAATAGATCTTTATGACGTTGCAATTGATAACTTGTTGCATTCTGATAAACCAGCCAAAAATTCCGTGCATGCAGGTATGCACTTAAAATAATTTCTCAAATTTCTCTCCGATGGACCTGTTTTGTTTGTAAGTAATTTTGTCGTTTGTGCAGGAAATATGTTGGGGAAGAAATACTCAGTGTACGATGTTATGGATTTTTTGAAAACTCACACATATCCAGCGGTATGCAACACTAAAAACGATAAGTCCAACTTCCGAAAACAATGCAAGCCTTTCGCTATGCATGAAGGAGAGCTTTACCACAAGACTCACTCTGGCAAGTCGACTGATCGTGGCAGGGATAACGCCACCTTTCCAGGATATGCCAAAGTCATTTTCAACCAGACTAAACAAAAAGAAGTTATTGTCCTCACTCATGAAGGAAGTGCCAACAGCCTTGAGGCAACAGCTCTGTCAGCACACAGAGGGATCAACAATGGCGCAGATCTCATTGCCCGAAGAGTGTGGTGGTCAGGTTTCAGCTTACAATACAGGGAGTATGTAAAATGCTGTGACACTTGTCAAAGAGTATGTATTCTTTTCTTTTTGTAATGCTATTTTTATGTATTTATAGACAGTACATTGAAACTTTTGTGTTCAACCAGGTTAACACTGCCGTCATTAAAGTGAAAGACCCTCTGTGCTCTGTTGCACCACCAAGAGAGAACTTAAGGCAAATTGGAGTAGACATCATTCAGCTTCCAGAGGCTGACGGTTTAAAATACGTTGTTGTGGCTATTGACTATCTATCGAAGTACACCCATGCCAAAGCACTGGAAAATAAATCAGCAGTGGAAGTTGGTCGTTTTCTGTTAGAGTGGATATGCCTCTTCGGCTGTCCGAAGGTAGTCATAAATGACCAGGGCCGGGAGTTTGTCAATGCAGTTAGCGATTATTTGTATAAGAAGACTGGAACTCGCCAACGAGTCACATCTGCTTACAACCCACAAGCCAATGGCCAGGTGAGTCATAAAACGTTCCATCCCAATAAAACGATGCATGACAGAAACGTCAGTAAACTTTACGCAACGTTTTCATCGCAACAGGTCGAACGCCAGAACGCTGTTATAAAGTGTGGACTCCTTAAAGTTCTGAGACAAAATATCAGTGAGTGGCCCAGCGTACTTGACGGTGTGCTATTTGCTCACAGAGTTCAAAAACAGAGGTCAACTGGGTACTCTCCGTTTTTTCTCCTTTTCGGCCAGGAGCCCAAGCTTCCTGTAGATGTGTTGATTGAGAACACTGACGAAGAGGAGCCTTTTGATGACAACGAGGAAGGTGATAACACCACAGAATACTCTACCTGTTCCCATTAACAACAAAGAACAATAATTGTGTCCCAGGCTCTTCAAGATTATCTATGCTAAGCTTACAGTTTAAAGCTAAAGAAGCATCACCATCGCTTTGTACACTTCAAGTGAAGTGCATCAAGACTGCACTGGAAACGCAAGTGTGTGAATGTCGCACACTGGCAGGATTGTGAATATCCATTCGTGTACTCCAGGGAGGAACCGAGTGAATTTTCTAGGAAAAATTCACACCTTCACCCCTCTAAGTGTACGAATGGATATTCACACTTCTACAAGTGAGCGACTTTCACACACTCGCGTTTCCAGTGTGCATTACATGTCCAATCTAAAATGCAAATTTAAGGTGCCATAGGCGCATTTTAAGCCCCTCATGAGCATTGAAGGCGCGTTGAAGATTGGGCTTATAATGCAGCGATGATGCCATTTTGATGATTTTTCCACCTTGGTCCCTACACGGTAAAAATGATTCCTGCAGAGTCCTGGGATTCCCAGGACGCTGGAACGCCAGTGGAGGCTCGGGAAACAAGCAATTACTGCCAGAAGAGCTACTGGAAAACCCAGGACATTCCCTGGGAAAATTGCACGTTTCCAGGGCATCCCCTGGAACTCTTTTAACTCGCCTAGGAAATAAAGAAGTGCTGGGAATCCCAGGGCTCGCATTTCCGCATACGTTGTCTACGGACGGTCTGCCTACCCACCAACAACAGTGGCGCTACAAAATTAGAGTTGGAGTTGTAACAATTTACAGTATTTATGTCTGTTACGTTTATTGCAACTGATCTCATTCTATTTTTCAGTCCCCGAAGTAACACTTGATGACTATCTCAAGAAGATAGAAAATTCTGAATATATTGCTACATCAGAATTAGAGTCTGTCACAGACCAATTTATCAAATTCAAGAAAAATACTTTACTTAAGGCTCGAGAAAATATAAGAGATGCTCAGAATACCCAAAGAAAGGAGTACGACCGGCGCAACAAAGCCGGCCAAGGTCGATTCAAAGTCGTACAAAGGGTTCTCCGCCGTAACCTAAGGAGAGATGACAGGAAAGGTGGTTGGGCCCTAGACCGATGGCTGGGCCCATACATCATTATCAAGATGCTCAAATTTGGGAAGCAAGTGAAGTGTGTTTTGAGAAACGTTCTAACAGGGCGTATATATAAAACGACACAAAAGCAATCTAATCTCACACCCTACTACTCCAATTATACTCATAAAACTCACAGGAAAAAATCAACAAAAAACAAATCTAAGACCAAAATTACGAAGAAATCAGACGGTGAGAAGAAGAAAGGGAGTTTAGACAACCTAGAAAGAAACAGCAAAGGCAAACCAGTGTGGGATACACTTTCTGAAAAATCTTCATCTGCCAATGAATCAAGTGATGAGGTAACTAAGTCCGAAATGTCATGAATTCGTTAAAAAATATGTCCTAAAATGGCGTTTATTTAATACTAGGTAGATGTACGCCAGACCACGTCTCGCGTAACAGGCTTCGCGATATCTCACGAAACACTGTTGCGCTGCGACGCGCCTGGCATACATCTACCTAGGCCTGCGGCGCTGACACCCGAGTCGGGAAGCGCAAAAATGTACTCAAAGATACGGGCCACCGGCCCGTCAACTTCCCGTCACTTCAACTAAGCATGCAGGGTTGTTCATTTTTACGCTTATTTTCGGCAAAAACTCCCTGTGGAGCCTCAACGGTTAGAGATAGAGCCAAACGGACGAAATTTTTGCCCACAGGGCTCTACTTTGATGAGTTACCCCTTAGAAATATTTTTAAAAAAACGTCATTTTGGGGACCTGTGGTTTTTGATTTTTTAAAAATCCAATTTTCGAGCTAGAATGCTCTTCTTCGAACTCGATCTGTCTTTTTATGACACAAAACGACCCTGAAAATCTCAGGTCGCTAGCTCAATTCGTTCTCGAGTTATCGTGCCCACAGACAGACAGACAGACAGACACACAGACAGACGCGAAACTTTTTGATCATCACTGGAGTAATAGGCTTCGCTAATCGCTCAGCCAATAAATTTCCCGTAATTTTGAAAAAAAGAAACAAAGTGCATTGTTGAATTAAACTTCTTTTTTAGATCCCAAGCAAGAGGAGAAAGAAAGATATTTCAGAGGAAAGGGACAAAGTAGATAACATCTTCGGAAAATCTAAAGAAGATGAAATAGAAATACAAAGCACAGATAATGAGAGTAATTCTCTCGACGACCTATTTCCATCTCCAATTGATGCATCTGATGAGGTAACTTCATAGTCTCCTAGCGAAAGGCTGCCAGAAGGACAGTGTGCGCCAGCTGTAAATTCCTTGAAAGTGACTGCATTTTCAAAAAGTTATTTATATTCAGGGTGGCCTAATGGCAGACTTTTTTTTCTAGTTATACTGTACCCTGTGCAGGCCTGCTGGTGGGCTTTCCTATTGTCACTCACAGAGCCACCTAACAGCCCCTTGCGAGTGTGCAACCTTCAGCACGCCTGCATCTAGTACAGTATAACTAGAAGAAAGAACGGCGTCGATAGGCAACATTGTACATATGATTTTGAAAACCCGTTTTTGAAATGCAGTGACCTCTAGTATGTTAACAGGGGCGGGCAACTGTTGCACGTTCAACCACATGAACTTATTTGTCATCGTCACACAGCTGTTCATTTTGCCACAGGACATCGAAAGACTTATTCGTCTACCAGATGAAAGGAGAGTCATAACTTATAACTCCATTACTATTACCGGCAGAGAGATACACAGATTGAATGATAACAGGTTTTTAAATGATGAGGTCAGTTGTATTATTCATACAGGGCGGTCCACAGACCCCTTCCTTTATTTTGCTTATACTATACCGCATGCAAGCGCGCGGGCGGGTTACATACTCACACGGGGCCATAAGGCGCAGTGCTGAGCGACAGTAGGCAAGCCCGCCCGCACGCCTGCATGCGGTACAGTGTAAGGAAAATAAAAAAAGGGGTATGTGGACCGCCCTGTATAATTATAGCGTTGTCGTAACCGGAACTGTTTTAATTTTCTTCCTTATCTTCCTCATATTACAGATAATCAATTTCTATTTTAAACTTATTTGTGAGGTTGAAAAGTCTGCTTACAGTTTTACTACCCACTTTTATTCACGGTTGGAGAAATGTGGTTATAACTCTATTGCAAAATGGACCAAGAATGTGAGTACGGCTTTTTCCATTTTGTTATTCATTGTTTCTTTGGTTCAAATTGAAAACTTTCCACAGGTTCACATTTTTTCTATGAGATATCTACTTATACCCATTCATAAGAGTGAACACTGGGTACTCTGTGTCGTTGACAACGTCGAGAGAACCATTAAAATGTACGACAGTCTTTTAGGAAACCACGACCACTCGTTCGTTGCAAGTATGTACGATTAAATTTTCACTTTAATAATGTTCCAATCCAAGTAGTACGTGACAAGCGTTGTACCTTTGATTTAGCTAATTTTAGATTTAAAGTAGCATGCATAGTGATAGTCCTTTTCCGCTCATCGTCGCGTTACGTGAAGAAGGGAAGGAACTACACCCGAAAACAATTTTTTCAATTTACCATTTTTCATATTTTATTTCGGTACTGCGGGTTCGGTCCGGATTTCAGTATCACTTTCTCTCTTAAATAGAAACATGCGCGGACGGCGGATTAGACTGATATTTATACATCTATTTATACCTCCGCGGTGCCGTGGGGTGCCCTGCATCCACCCCCGCGGTGCCGCGAGTTGCCCCGCGTCTACCACCGCGATCCGCGCAACCCTTCGCGGCCAGCCCCGCCGTACGCGA
>NW_026267236.1:607405-609777 GCF_000697945.3 Frankliniella occidentalis
GGGTTTGCGCGGATCGTGGGGGTAGACGCAAAGGGTTGCGCAGTCTGCTGGTCGGCACGGAGCGGGGAAGTGCAAGGGGACGGGAGAGGTGGGTGCGTAGCCAGCGAGGTTCTCGACCGGCCCCGTCTGCGGGTGGGCTAGTCCGAGGGGGATTTACCATGCGTAATACCCTGTACACCTGACCTGGGTATTACACGGTATTCCGCACAATGTAATACCGAAAAATATCATAATATGCTTTAAAATTGTAATTTTTTCCATGTAATACCGGCGTAATACCGCGTAATACAGTGTAATACGGAGTACTCTGTACACGTTTTCTTGGAGTGTAACCCCCCTCGGGCTAGTCTAAATTTAAAAAACAACGGGGCAGGCCAGCCACCCTGTATGGCACATATGTAAAAATCTGATAACAACTGATTGACTTTTTATGTTGCGATAATCAAGTTAATATTAGGATACCTGAAGCAAAAGGCCAAAGACGTCAACGGAGAGAAAATCAATGTCAGCCAGTATAGAACCAGTCATGCTACTGAAATTGCTGTCCAATTAAATGGATACGATTGCGGAGTTTACATATGTTTTTACGGTCGTCGGATAAGCCAGGGCAAGCCTTGCTCCGGTAACCCTGCTTATGTTTGTCAGCTGAGGCATCTGATGATAAAGGAACTCCTTGCATGTCGCCTGCTTTCGGAAGAATTGATGCTAGTAAGTAGAAAAATCCGCATTTTAAACGAAATTACAGAACACACTCTGAACTAAATGCTTATCAAATTAGATATGTTTGTGTATATAGTAGGTGTAGCCTCCTGGTGCGCAATGCTGAGTAATTAAATTCTTTCATCTAGGAGAGCTACACACTTCAGGGAATTTTCAACCCGAAAAGAAACTTATACCAACCTGGAGATACTGCCCCTAGAAATACTGATGTAGCAAAGGGGATTCAGAATCTAGGCAACACTTGTTTCCTTGCTGCTACTTTCCAGGCAAGTGGTTTCTATAAATTAAACTGAACATTATCGTTTTGCTAACTTTCATTCTAATGTTCCACACCACTTGTGTGACCCAACAGGTTCTATTTCACTGTGCTCCATTTGTAAAATGGCTACAGGAGGATGACCAGCACAAAGGAACGTGCCGAAACAAGAAATGTCTGTCATGCGCACTGTTTTCAGCTTTTGAGGCATACAAGAAAGTTCGAGTCATGGACCCGTCTGAAGTTGTTGATCTTTTGAAAGGTACGCGACCGCATTTCCCTCGCGCCACCCCATTGGATGTTCAAAGTGAGGGCACCTTCAAGTGCGATCGGTAATTGTCTTTGTTCTATCTCGGACAGATATTTGGTCGACGTATGAAGCTGCAAAACCACAAGATGCTTTTGAGTTCTTATGCGTAGTCTTGGAAACCTTGAAAACAGAATTTTTGGCAAAATTTCAGGATGAGTCGTAAGTACAAACCACGCAATGCATGCTGTAAAATAATATATTTTATGACCACTTTGCTTATTGAAACGATCATTCACTTAATTTTAGTCTACACATCACCATCCAATGCACCACCCCGATCGACTACATATTCGGCGGGTTCACCCAAACAGAAAGTGAGAAATTATTTTACTAGACATGGTTCACTGTAAAGCTACCTGACACTACATTCATTTTTCAGTTTGTTGTGACAGTTGCAGGGACACTTCTCTTACCCTGCATCCATTCACTGTTTTAAGTTTGTCGGTTGTTGGCCAGACAATTGAAGAGTGCATCTTAGACTATTTTAAAGACGAACCGCTAGAGGAGAAGTGTAAGAAGTGTGAAAAAAATAGCCTACAGAAGAAAACAGTAGTTATAAAGCCACCCAAAACACTCATTCTGCATTTGAAAAGGTAAGGACACTGACAAATAATGTTCCTTTTAGGAGAGATTTTTATGACGTCATTTCTTACAGGTTTTCGCAAGATGGTTGTAAAATTTCTACTCCAATTAAAGAGGCAATCACAATTAACTTACAGCCAGTGTTTGTGTCAACCTGTTCTCACACTGTGTACAATTATCTGGGTAGTATCAATCACAAGTCTGACAAGAACAAGAAAATAGATGGAGGACATTACACTGCGTGCGTCAAATCATCCGAAAGATTTTTCAGTTTCAATGACTCCGAGGTAAAAATTAGATAGGAATAAAGAGCCGGATGAAAGACGATATGAAAACTAACGAGAGCCACTCTTGTTTCAGGTATCTTCCTTAACATCACGGGGAGCTCTAAAAGGTGACTCTTACATTTGCTTTTACCAGAGAACAACTTAAGAGTCTGACTGTTCCAAGGAAGGCAAATTTTTTCTTACTCAAATATTGTTCTACATTGAGACTTGTAATACT
>NW_026267236.1:610892-623244 GCF_000697945.3 Frankliniella occidentalis
ATCCACCACGTGATAGTTATACCCCCTCTTTAAGGGGGTTACAACCATCACGTGCTCCCTATACCCCCCTATAGGAGGTATGACGATCACGTGATAGTTGTACCCCCCTCGATGGGGGGTACTACTATCACATGATGGTTTTACCCCTCTCGATGGTGGGTAAAACCGTCACGTGGTAGATATACCCCCACGTGTTGTTGGCATTTACGGGGGGGTATGACTATCACGTGGTGATTGTACCTCCGGTACAAGCATCACGGGGGTACCTTCACCACCTCACACCGGGGCCGCGGCAGCCCCTGAGCCGTATCGCTTATCCGGGGGGGGGGGGGGAGGAGGCCCGTAATATTACACAGGAGGTTGCCGTTTCCCCTGTGCAGAAGTAACCTTTCGCTCATTCCAACACTCCTGCTGTCACTTGTGGCTTTAGCTAAATTTTGCTGGAAGTTTCTTTCAATTCATACAATATTTAATGGAATTTAATCGATTTTGTGTAAGTTGATTAAATATTGTTTGTTTTGCTTCGGAAGAGGTACTTTTAGATGTGATTGGACCGATACCCTGCGTCATTTCCTTACAAAAGACGGCCTCATTTCTCTCCTGGCCGATGGTTCTGAAAGGGTTAGGGTTCGGATATCAGGAGCGGAAGTGTGGCGCGACGCAGGTGAGCAGGGGGCTTTTGTTTTGCGAGCTGAGTGTCCCAGAGGTAGAGGGGAGGGGGGGGGGGGGGGGGGTGTCCTCACACACAACGAGAAGGTCAGGGAGGAGGACAGGTGCGCCGAGAGGGAGAGGAAAGCAGGCGAGGCGGCTCCGGATGGCGATGGATGCGAAATCCGCCTGTTATTTATTTCACTGCCAATTTGGGCAGGAGCCTGCTGCTTCACTCCGACCAAATAGAACGCACAGCTGCCTGCTGCCTCACGGCGTTTAGTGCTGTTAAAAAATTTAGTCACGACGTCGTGGATTGTTAATCTTCTAGTGGTAATTTTACGCGCGCGTTTCTGCCGCAGCTGCTGGTGAAGGCGGGGGCCATGTGGGGACTCCTTGCAGTTGCGAGGGGAGTGGGAAGGGGTTTGGAGCAAAGGGAAAGTGGTGGGGGCGGGATTGGTGTCGGCCGGCGCCGCTGCAGCTGCAAGCAGGCAGGGCCCCGTGTGCCTCGAGTGATCCACTATCACCCGAGGCTGCGCTAGCTGACCCGCTGGCTTAAAGGCAACGATGGCGTAGGAGTTGAGCCCGGCCCGGCCAAACCCCGTCGAGCCAGCTCTGAGGCACCAGGGATCCGGGGCTGGAGGTACCCGTCGGCCCGCCCAACCGCCCTGCCTCCCAGCCCCAGCCCAGAGAATCGTCCAGAGAGTACGTGCGTTTTTCTCAGATTCACTCGGCAAAGTAAGGAAGCTCCGCCCCTGCGAGACTCGGGATAGGCCACCGCGCACTACACGCATGCACCGCACGCACGATGTTGCCTTCCCAGCAGGCGCTAGAAGTGCTTGCACGGGCTGAACTCGTCAAATTTTCCACGATGACAACCGCAATCGCAACGTTGAATGGCCAGCGTATTTCTGGGAGACGAGCCCCAGTACTGCAGCCGTCGTCAGGCACCAGACACTGGCCGAATTTATGTTATGAATGGCCTGGGTAGGACCGGGTGATGGTGCGACAGCCTCAATCTCCACTGGGGGCTTTACGGAGGGGTGCTTAGAGTGTTGATGAGCTGCACGCCATGCCGGGGCACCCCAGCCATGGCACTCTGTCAGTTCTCCCGTCTTACCCCTATTTCCGCCAATCAAATGCACCCCTCTGCCCCTTCCTCGGCTTGTCCCTTGCTCGCTCTCTCTCGCACTCGCGGCCGGGCGAGGCGGCGATGCTGCCCCAAAGCCCTCCTTGCCTAGCAGGGCGTGCACGCGGCCCGGAGTTGCGTGTCTGTCCCGTGTGCGTAAGTGTATGTGAGTGTGCGTTGGCGAGCGTGGTCTTATATACTCACAAAGGCGTATCATCGTTAGGCGCCCTCGGCTTTTTCCTAAATAGAAGCGTCTACTTCTCCCTATTCTCCTTTTCCTTTCCACCATTCGTTTGCTTTATTGTCGGACTCGCGCCGCCTGGCGTGCATCATGGTTTCGTTTGTTTACTATCGTCAGTTTTCTTCCTTCACCAATGTAATTGGCGAAATAACTCGGAGGAAAGCGTTGAAATTAGAAAGGGTTCCCCATTACCGTAAGTGCTACATTACGCTTAGTCCCTTGAAACAGGAAACAAATAAATCGCTAGGGCCGGACACTGGAAAAACAAAGGTACAACACTCTTTTGGGTGTGCTAACTATTTTAGTGACCTACCTTTACAGAGGCACTGAAAGAGTGAAGCACAAATATGCACCACAGGTGCTAAATATTAATGCCATTGCACACTTTTGTTCCTTAGAAAATAATTAAAATTTTAGCACCTCTAAAAGTTACTAAGTCCTCCCACTGTTTTTCCAGTGTAGAGAGGCCGGTTTGCTCGCGATCACCCGCCAAGGTAGGCAGCCCAAATGAACGGGATGTCCGGTGGGTGGCCTACCTGCCGGCGCGCTTTGTCAGCAACCTGCGTGTTAACAAACCAACTTACAGTCATTCTGGACACAAGCGCTTGCCTAGGCCAAAGAATATACATATTACACTGTAAAAAATAACGTAGGCAGTTACGGTTTGCCTACGGTCCGTACCGTATTTTCAGCGTACGGTCAGGCCGTAACAGTACGAAATGTACTCTCTTGTTTGTTCTAAGTACTGTATTCGACTTCCCCAACATTTTTTCAAGTTACGGTCTGTTCTGTATGACACGGACCGTAACCAAAAATTACGGCGCCGGACCAGGCAACAAATTTACAGCGCAGACCGTAGGCGTTTACCGTGTGTTTTTCTAACAGTGTATGACGAAAACGTCTATATATGGTGGCCCGTTTGCCAAATTCTTTTGGGTATTGGTAGGCAGGCCCCTGGTAGACCCGCAAAGCTCATCTGTCATGGATTTCTAGTTACTCGCTAAGTCTCAGACCTTCTATCGAGGGGTCCCCCACTTCCAAAATAGGTGCACAACGAGTAGCCGAGTTGGCGAGTTGCCGCGAGTAGGCCGCGAGTTGAGATCAATTATTAGAGAGTTTTGCGCGATTTTAGCGCGAGTTTCCGCGATTTTCACGAGAGTTTTCGCGAGTTATCGTGAGTTTTCGCGAGTTGTCGCGAGTTGTCGCGAGTTGAACGCGAGTTAGACGCGAGTTAGGCGCGGCCAAGTGTACAACGAGTTGACGAGTGGGGGACCCCTCGCCTTCTATGCGACTGTGCATGACAGGGAACAGGTAAAGAAAGACTTTGCCGCGAGTTGTGGTCGATGGTTAGTGCCTGTCATTTCGAGTGTAGATGCTAATGTAGCAGAATGTAGCCATTTAAATCTAGGTCATAAGGATGCAATTCCCATCTTCTTTAATCTCAAAAGCGAGTTGATGTAGGACTGTGCGATTTGTATGTATCGAGCATCGAGTCGATGCATCGACTCGATGCATCGAGTCTACACTGTAAAAAAAACTAGAGTGAATTTTACCTACCCGGGGTGGCAACGCCCCCTTCTCGGTGATGTACCGGGAATCCACACGCCTATGCGGCAAGTGGATTTCCTGCCCACCGACTGCGAAGTCACAAGCACCACTGGCCGGGAAAGGTGTCTCCGTTAGCCCACCAAGTAAATTAACTCCGTGGGCGGGAAAGGAGCTCGCACTGCCCCTGAACTGCAAAGTCGCAGGCCGGCGCCAGTTGAGATGCCTTTCCTGCCCACCAACTGCGAATTTCCAGCCCGCGGAGGGTTTAGCTGCGTTGCCACACGGATAGAACGGGCATTTGTTGGCATGTCAAAGCGAGGAATTGTAATTCTCAGGTTAATCTTGTAAAAAAGTGAGGATTGCACCAGCGCATGGCAGCTCTGCTCCCAGGCACAGGCAGGACTATTTCCGCCAATCGGCAATTTCTACGATCAGCTCAAAAATCTGAAAATTGGCCAATGTAAGTAACACAGGACCTAACAACGACTTCATCAGTCACTGCTGCCAGAGGAAGTACGCATAGAGGCGCACCCCTGAGGGACGAGGTGGACGGTGCCGTAGTGTACAAGGCGTCGTTGTGGGGACCTCCGAGAGTTAGAATTTAACAGATTATTTCTGGAATATGGTTGACTTTTTGAACAAATACCCATCGTTGTCGGTTAGTGCGACTGCTTATGAAACATGCCGCGTAAAAAAGAAAGTAAGTTTGTTGAGGATATTCAAATTTAACGCAAATATCTGGTTTGGTACGGCAGGCGCTTACAGCAACGCCATCTAGCGGCAGTTCATCGCAGTACGCAATCCTATGCAAGTCTTACCGAAGTGTGACAGAGCTTTTAATACAACCACCTCAGTCCCCTGAGTTCCGCGGTAGCCTTTAGGACCCGTTGTGCCGATTCTCGCGAAATCAACACTTCATCTGAATTTTACTATCAGTGGGCTGTGAAAGACTCCTTTTCCCGCAAGCCACGCGAAAATCTCCTTCCTACGGCGAGGAAATTTGCAGCCGATGCAGGGATATTTACTGTCCGTGGTCTGCGGGAGTTCCCTTTCCTGCCCACGGGCTGCGAAATCCCTCGCGGGTGGGCAGAGAAGTCAGCCCTTCCCTGCCCACCAGGTAAATTTTCCACCAGTGCTTGAAATTTCGTGGCCACATTTTACTGTAAGTTTACAGACCTGGGCATACAGAGGATACCTTCACAGCCCAAAGGGCATGCAAGGGCTTCTTTCCAGCCCAAAAGGGAAATGCCCAACCTATTGTTGCAAATTCCCGGCCTACTGGATTGCAAAATCCCTAATATTTTTTACAGTGTAGATAATATCGAGTGATATCGCAATATCGAACCATATTGCGGAACAAGATGTCTGAAAATTTCCGATCGCGATATTTCAGGGTATCGAGAAACCCCGATATTTCAACATCGATATCAGGAGAATATCGAGCCCTCGATATCGGACAATATCCTGATAGCCCTAAGTTGATGTGAGGATTGGTGTTGAAATAGTAGAAATAAACGTTGGGAATAAAACAATATCACATACTTTGTACAGGTAAGTTATTAATTTTTTTACGGTGCTGCTACGAATTAGGTCTGTACATGGTTCAAGTGCGTTAATTCTTTCAAAAAATAAATACTACTATGGTGAGGCTTGGGCTGCCATCAAATGGAAATACATAACTTATTACCGCTATATTTTGCATGGAATTATTACGAAATATTATTGTGGAACTTTGACGTCCATTCTTTTTCACTTCGAGCAAACCTTTTAAATAAATTGAAAGGGACTCATTATGTATGAAACAGCAAAACACTGCAATAGTTATCTTTGGTGAATCCAGGACCCACAGCCACATGATGTTTCTTAATTTTGGGCCGCATCATCGTAGATAACTTCAACTTCAAAAAGGTTTATAACGATGGGGCTGACGAAACAAACACGGCAAACTGATCTGCCACCATCTTTTGCGACCCAGTTGCACTCCCAAAACAGGTGTAAATAACGTGCCTCGTGGGCGGCGTTGTCAGTTTCATTATGGCAGTGAAAGTCGTTACTCGTTACAGAATGGCGGCACGATGTTGAGTGCGTTGTAGCCTTTACGGTCACGGAGCTGGGTGATATGTACTCTATACACGTTTTGAACGAGGGGGCTCGCAGAAAATTGGAGCCCCTTAGCTTAGCGTGCTAATCCCTAACTTTATCAACTAAACAACATTACAAAGAAACATTATTATCACAGATAAGAGAAGTCAGTGCGTAAAAACAATGAATTTTTGTGCACATTTTCTTGTTAATTTTTTTTAATAGTAATGTCATTAAACGTAGAGTTTCCCACTGTCAAAATGATGTCTTTTGCCCCCTCCTCTCGTTCAGTCATCGAATTCTTTGTCACCCCTTTTCGGCGGAGCGGTCGGTGCGTAGTGCGATCCTGAGGGGTCAGGACGAGTCGTCCGTGGTGACGTCCTCCTCCTCGGCGGGCGCGGGTTCCTTGGGCTTGGCTGGCGCGGCCGCTGGTCGCCCGGCCCCCGACTTGTTGCCAGCCTTGCTGGCCTTGGGTGGCTTGGTGGGGGTCTGCTTGTCGGCGGCCGGCTTGTCCTCGGCGGGCGCGGGGGGCTGCTCCGCGGGCTGCTCGGCTGGCTGCTCGGCGTCGCCCTGCTCCGACGGCGTGGCGGGCGCCTCCTCCTGCAGCGCGTCGCTCGGCGGCCCGTCCTGCCAGGGCGACCACACGCCGCCGAAGCGCTTGGGGTCGGCGGCGGCGGGGTCCAGGGGCGCGTTGGGCTGCGGAACCAGCCCCGCCCGGTAGCGGACCAGGGTGCGCTTGAGCGCGCGCGCCACCGTCGGGTAGATGTCGGCCAGGTTGTTCTTCTCGCAGGGGTCGTTCTGCACGTCGTACAGGCACTGCTTGTCGGCGGTTGGGGCCGGGTCGCAGGGCTTGGCGACGAGCGTGGGGCCGCAGCGCACCTGGGCGCGCGCGCGCAGCCCCGCCATGGCGTACTCGCGGGACACGGGCCAGCCGGAGCGCGCCGAGTGTTGCGCCAGCGAGCGGCCCGCGGGGCTGCTCAGCACGGCCGAGAAGTTGAACGGCGGGTCTGTCCGGGACCCGGACGAGCCCACGTAGCCGTCGTACTTGCCGCCCTCTGCCTGACCTGCAAACATAATTCGGGTGACACTGTCACAAGACGCGAACTCCCGCAGAGGCGTTTTCGGGACTCGTGTTCCTTTGTTCCGACGCGACTCGTGCGGCCGGTGGCGCGGCGCTGCATACGACCTGCTAATGGCCCGACCATCCCGTCCAGGTCCAGGGCGGGCGCGGGCAAGCCGCGGGGCGAGGCCCGTGGGAAGGCCGTCGCGTCGCGCCGAGGTCACGGCGCCCCCGCCCCTTCCCCCGGCGCCCGCCCTCGCGCCCGCGCGCAGTCAGTGATCGCGCCTGGCCGGCCAGTGCCTCCTCCAGCCCGCCGCACTAGTTGTATTGTGTTCAAATTATTTCCGCACCGCCACTGCGCCACCGCGAGGAGTCCGTTCGCCTCTGGGCGTGTGTGCGATAATGGCGCGCAGATAGCCACGTCCTGCCCCTCCTCTCTTTGCATACGTGTTGGGTCGTTTTGTCGTTAGTTTTGTTTGGTTTTGTGTTTGTTTGTTGTGGGTAACGTTCTTATTAGCTCAGTGCGAGATAGATAAGGACCCGGAAGTACCACTGGGATATATGTAAAGCGCCCACCAGGCCGCCCGCCGCGCCGCCCACACGCTCACTACGTACCGATGACGAGCTTCCAGTTGTTTTGGCGCACGGCCGCGTTCCTGGCCCGCTCGTCGATGTTGAGGAGGATCTCGGACCGGCGCGACGGCAGGTCGTTGGCGAGGCTGGTCCACTGGTCGACGCCGTCCAGGTCGGGCGGCAGGTCGTAGGGGCGGCCGCCCGCCGCGTTGTACAGGGTGGGCAGCCAGTCGGTCACGTGCATCAGCTCGAAGGACACGCGCGGCCGGCGGTTCAGCAGTGGGCTCCAGATCAGGGCCGCACCCCTCACCGCACCCTCCCAGAGCGTGCCCTTTTGCTGGCGGACGAGGAGCAACAGGTTACGGTGGGGTCGAGCCAAGGTTTGGTTCGGGAGCATCCTCTTTCTCAGTACTCACCCCTCGGTGGGGGGCGTTAGAGCCCCAGTTAGGGTAGGGGTCCTGGGTGGTGGGCGCGCCGTTGTCCGACATGAAGAGGATGATGGAGCTCTCGAGCATGCCTCGCGCCTGCAGCGCGGCCACCACGCTGCCCACCGACTGGTCCAGCTTGGACACCATGGCTGCGGGAAGACAGACTTGTGTCACGAGCGCCGTGCGGCCCGGCCACGCTACGGCGCCCGTGCCAGAGGGTTTGCCTACCTGCCCGGCGCTCGCCGTGAACGCACCGGCTCGAATCACTTACCCGCGTACGTCCGGCGGTTGGGGTTGGCGATGTGCCGGAACTTGTCGATCTCCTCCTGCGGCGCCTCGAGCAGCTTGCCCGCGTTGCCCGCGTGCACGGCCAGGTGCGCCAGGTACATGAAGAGCGGCAGTCGCTGGTCGTGCGCCCGGATGATGTCGACGGCCTCGTCGGTGAACACGTCCGTGGCGTAGCGGCCCTGCAGGTCCCAGGCGACGCTCTCGTTGCGCCGCATGTCGTAGCCGCCCAGCCAGCCGTAGCCCGGGTACTGGACGGGCGTGAGCAGGATCAGTGATACGAGCGCGAAGGAGGGGAGAGCTACTTACCGACGGCGACCTACCGAGCCTTCCAAGATGTGGTCGTAGTAGCTGACGATGCCATTGTAGTAGCCCAGGAAGGTGTCGAAGCCCCGGCGGGTGGGCAGGAACTCCTTGCGGTAGAAGCCCAGGTGCCACTTGCCGATGCCGTGCGTCACGTAGCCCAGCTGCTGCAGGTACTCGGGCAGCAGCGTGTGGCCCAGCGGCAGCGCGCGGGGCTCCGACTCCAGGATGGGCTGGCCCTGCATGCCTGCGCACGGGGAGGGTTAGCGTGGTCAACAGGATGAGGACCGCCCCGGTGACCTCCCGGGGCCGCGCACTCACCCGTGTGGATGGGGTACATCCCGGTGAGCAGGGCAGCCCTGCTGGGGGAGCAGATGGGCTGCACGTAGTGCTGGTTAAGGATGGCGCCGTTGTACGCCAGGGCGTCGATGTTGGGCGTGGGAATCTCATCGGAGCCGTGGAAGCTCAGGTCGTTCCAGCCCTGCGGTCAGCAACAACGTGTTTATTACCGGGCATGTTGTACAGCGTACAGCAACGGGGACCCGTGTGTCGCGCTACTGGTGCATGCGGGGGAATTCCTCCTCCTCTTCTGACGGCCAAACGCCATTGTGTCCGCGAGCAGAACGACGTCAAAAGACAAGAGGCCGCGCCGCTGCTGTGGCATAGTTTAGCGCCTTTGGACGGAAGCGCGACCGACCAAGCCGTCTGAGACGGGCTGACACCCAAACGACCACGCGGCGGGCGGCGGTGGCGGGCATCTGGTCGCAGAATGACCTCAGCGATGTAATCCGGCGTGTCTTCTGTTTTTCGCGAGCGCAGGCAGCCGTCGCCGGGCACGTCCATGTCGGGGCACGCGGCCCGCGCCCCGCGCCGCGCTCACGTGGTTGGCACTTAGCGCGGATCCACGCGAGCAGTGTGAGACTCTTACTACTTTTGTCATGAGACTCTGTCCTCCCGTTCAACGTTACGCAATCATCTCGCACGCGCGATCGGTTCTTTTGTAATGTAAACCAAACTTGGCGTCATATCGGTCGATCATTCTCCTCTGCATGCTTATACGTACCAAGTCGTCTCCCACGATGACGATGATGTTGGGCCGGTAGGCCGCGAGCCCGCCGCGCGCCGCCAGCGCCGCGAGCAGCAGCACCGCCGCGAGCATGTTGCCGGCGCTGCCAACAGAATGAGGATGTCTTTGAAAGCGTTTACACACCTTTATCAGAATCCCTCTCTCGTCTCGTCTCGCCGCCGCTGCTCGGCGCCGGTGAATAATCTTAATTACTAATCGCGTTTATGAGCGCGCCGACGCGAGTGCAGCAGTCTGGAGACATAAAGTAGTGCAGGCCGCCGCCGCGGGCCCCTCTGCCCTGCCCTGCCCAGCCACAACAGCGGGCGCCCCGCGTCCTTGGGCCCCGTGAGGCGTTTGCACACGCTGTCAGCGACGCGCACGCACCACCGGCGTCGTTAGTGACGTCGTCGTCGTTGTCGTCGTTGTCGCAGCAGCTGACCCGCGAGGTGGCCGGCAGCGCGGAGCCGCCGGCGGTGTGGTCCGGACCGACACATGTGCCGCTGCACCTCGCGCTGCACCCACTGCTCCGCGTGACTCACGCCGCCGCGGACGCGCTATTAAAAGTAGCGAGTCACGACGCGGGGCTCTAGCGGGCCGTGCACTCCATTCCGCGAATGTGTGGTGTGAACGATATGTTTGTTTGTGTCTGTTTTTCCCACTGCTTAGATTGATGAGTTCGTAGTCTTCTCCTAGGCGCACCTTCTAACTCGTGCTGCTGCTGCACGCCCCTGGCCACTCCCCCCCCCCCCCCCCCCCCCGCCCCCCCCCCCCCCCCCCCGTCCCCCTTCCTCTACGCCTCATCTGTGCTTTTATCCTGTTGCGTCTACGTCATAGTCGTGTGTTGAGTTGTTACTACTTTGAGAACCGCTACAGCTTGCGTCACACAGATTTGTATTGAGCCACATGCAGGCAGAACTCATCCTTCTCCCCTTCCTGTCAGTCGACCACCCGTCATCACCACCCCAATTTAACACGTTGGGGAACGGACCGGGGGGGGGGGGGGCTTCACAATCGAAAAAGTGAAAAGTGAGAGGAACTTGTCTCAAGTGATGGCAACTAACGGGTAGCCCCTGGTGAGTAGGCAACCCGCCCACACGCGTGCATGCGGTGCAGTATATAACAGGGGGTCTTCTTCAGCCACCCCGGACCACTCTGACCCGAAACTTGGTTGGGCGCTTACGACTCCGCCTGCTGGGCGTTACGCCACAGATCGAACAGCCACACATGCGAATCCCTCCGCCGACAGAGCGTCAGCGAGTGATCCAGAAGGGCAGGGTCAGCAGGGGGGCCGGGTGATGTGGACATGTGGGTCACTATGACGCGTTTTGATTTACAGCGTCAGCACCTCTGTCGAAACGCCACTACCCGCGGGCCTGCGGAAGGAGCCGAGGGAAGGGGGGAGGAGAGGTTGCTGCAGTGCACCGCCCAATAAAACACACACACATAGTGATAGTACAGGAGGCTAGTGAGGATGACCTCCGTAGATCCGGGGCCGCGCGGGTGCGCGGGCGTGTGCTCCCGGTCGCTGACGCTTCTGGCTTCTATCGCGGAAACGGACGCGCCCGGGCACACGGTATAAATTAGTGTGCGAAATATTTGTGTATTTGCATTCGAGGGAAGACCCGCCCGCACCCCGTTCGTTTAGGTCTCCGACCGGATCCTGGAGTCTCTCGGCCTTCTCCGCTCGGCCGCAACGGCCCGCCCCGGCCCGCCTCGAGATCAATTTATTATTATCGTTTGGTGGAATACGCCGCGATGGAATGAAGCTCCCGACAAGCAGTTGTTACAAAAAGTAATTAATTTTATTTTTCTTCAAAAGTCTTATTGGCGAGGTGTCTGCTCCTTCTCCGTCCGTACACCTGAAGCAAGTTAAATATTTGTTGTTATGAGATTGCGAGGGCGACAACTTTCTTTCCTACTGTCCTGTCTCTACCGCGCCATTTTCCCTCCAATTTCCGCCTACTTGTGTGTGTTTTGGCGCGGGAAGGCGAGGCGCGCGCCGCTCGCAGGCTGCGCACGCGACGCGCGGGCGCGCCCTACGTCACAAACTGGTCGCCGGCGTGGAGCAGACGAGTCGAGGGGGCCGTCCGAGTCCACGAGTTGTGCTCGTCCGAGTGAACTGTGTATTTCCCCGAGATCTGAATCTAAAACAACGACTGCTGCGGCCAAGCCTCCCGGAGGCTCTCCTCCTGCTGTCTTCTTTAGACCCTATACAGCCTTGGATCGCGAGAGACGAGCTCGTTTCACGCATATCTGAATGAACTTCTGTGTTGTATTTGCGGAGGCGCCGTTGATTAGGACCACGCGCTCTGTCCTTATCGTTCCCTGAACCAGGTTAAGGACTCCACAGCTCACAACTCCCCTCTCCCTGACTGTCTTTCTGCGGCAACGTTCAGCTGTGTGACGGTGACCTACCCTATCCCGGGTCCTGCTCTCGACAACACTGACACTACAACGAATGTGTACATTTCACTCCGGCCGCCCAACGTACGGGGTGTCTCACAGGGTGCCCCACCTCGTACTTTTCTTCTGATTATACTGGTGTGTTAAAGCGAGTGGACAACCCGTTCTTAGTGGGGAACATTATACAGTCCAACACAAATAATAAAATTATACGATGCCTATTGGATGAGGCTGGAAAATCCTTTGCGATCAAAATGTGATTGTGTTCAACAAAATGAGAGCCGTTGCAGCACTGTGGCAAACAGAGATCAGGGCGGTCAGGGCCCCACTTCCCCGGATGTCCCCGTCCCCTCCCGTCGTACTCACCCAGACTTTGCCATTCTCCAGAGGACGCGTTATTCGCCGGGTCCAGTCCACCTCACTCGCCGGCACCTCACTCGCTCCCGACGTCGCGTCCCGGGTCGCACCTGATGCCACTCTGAGACTTCGCCGCCGTGCAGGGCGGGCTGCCGCGCGGAGCCGTCCAGCCCGGCCCGGCTCGCCCCACCTCGCCACGCCCCACCCCGCCCCCCCTCACTCGCGCCCC